>NW_024882556.1:0-248070 GCF_019059575.1 Amphibalanus amphitrite
GCCTGCTACGGTAGTATCGTAGCGCCACATGGTTGTCTTCGACAGGGGTGACATTGGTCTTGATGATTTCTTTCAGGATGCGCTCATCGACACGGTAGGCGTCGCTCATCTGACCCTTGTAGTACAAGATGTTTTGTGCCGTTTGTCATCCTTTTTGCCAGGTGGAGGTGCTCATCAAGTGCTACTTTGATTTCATGCTCTATGTCTGTGGCCATAGTTGTTATTGAGGAGCATTTCTTTCACGTAGCTCATTTCACTGTCAAAGAGTTCCCATGTGCTGCATGTTTTCAGGGCGCGGCGCACATATGTCCGTATCACACCCACGTTTGTATCGCGCGGGGCAGACACTCCGGGCATTCATACAGCGTCCACCATCAGTTTTCTTGCGGTGCACTGAGGTGGTGTGTTTGCCGCCAGTGATGTCGACATTGACGTCAAGGAACGGCAACTTCCCAGACGGACCTACCTCACAGGTGAACTTCAAGATGGAGGAACCTTCTAGTTCTTGTCGAAGAATTTCAAGCTCTGCTTCACTGTCAATTTCAAGGAAGATATCATCAATATATCTCTTGTATATGTACGGCTGTCGGTCCAAACTGTTCAAAGCCGTCTCTTCTACTGAGCACACGTAGGCGTTAGCAAAGAGGACACCGAGTGGTGACCCCATTGCCACGCCGTTGATTTGCTTGTACAGCTGTCCCGAGGGTGACTGGAACGGGGCTTCTTTAGTGCACAGTAGCAGTAACTCTTTGAGTATCTGCTTTGGGAGTCTTGGCGCAGGAACGTTTTCATTTTCATACACATACTTGAGGATGATGTCTACGGTCTCATCTACTGGTACATTTGTAAATAAACTTTCGACATCCAGTGAGGCCAGAATACCTTGGGGCTGGGTGCACCGTAAGACCGTGATAAAATCATCAGTTGATTTTAGTGTATTTGCTGTGGGGACGTACGGTGTGACCAGACTGTTAAGCTGCTTTGCGATCAAATACGTGGGCGTCGGTACCTGGGAGATGATAGGCCTTAGTGGGTTACCCTCCTTGTGGACCTTTACGTTGCCGTACAGATAACCGGGCTTGTAGTCACCTATTATTTCCTTGAAATGGACGCCACCTATTTCCGCGTAAGCTAGAAGAGGAACAAAAGACACTTCAAAGTGATTTCGCTAAAGGGACCATTCATAGTGATCTAAAGGCGGATATATATCGTGCCCTGCATGACAATTACGTCTATTATGATAGTGTCGTGCGTGATAGGACTGTGAAGAAACTCAACAAATTGTATGGTGGTCAGCTTCCCTTGAAAAACGGCAAAGATTCATTTGTGAATTTATCATCCAAAGCACTCAGTGAAAATGAAAGAAACTTTCTGAATCTCGGTATCAACTGTCATGTAGAAAGCAAGTTTAACGCCGCTGAGAAGTACACGGAAATCGAACTTTTGTTTCAGCAAGTCGTAGAATTAGAAAAGGAGAAGAAAGTGATAATCAAACCTGAATTGAAGCCACAACTCCTTGCTGAAGCCTCTAAGGACAGGTCTAACCGTCGGAATAAGAAACATGCAATTTTGACTCCTGAGCTTAGAGAGGCCGCAAGAAAGCTAAGGGAAGATGACAGCATTGTTATTCGTAGAGCAGATAAAACGGCTATTTACGTCATACTTGACAAAAAAGAGTACAGTGACAAAATCAATGCTATCCTCTCAGATACGAGCAAGTTTCAAAAGATACGCGCAGATCCAACCGACAGTCTCAAAAAGAAAGTGAACAAACTGATATCGTGCGCCAACGCGGAAATAGGTGGCGTCCATTTCAAGGAAATAATAGGTGACTACAAGCCCGGTTATCTGTACGGCAACGTAAAGGTCCACAAGGAGGGTAACCCACTAAGGCCTATCATCTCCCAGGTACCGACGCCCACGTATTTGATCGCAAAGCAGCTTAACAGTCTGGTCACACCGTACGTCCCCACAGCAAATACACTAAAATCAACTGATGATTTTATCACGGTCTTACGGTGCACCCAGCCCCAAGGTATTCTGGCCTCACTGGATGTCGAAAGTTTATTTACAAATGTACCAGTAGATGAGACCGTAGACATCATCCTCAAGTATGTGTATGAAAATGAAAACGTTCCTGCGCCAAGACTCCCAAAGCAGATACTCAAAGAGTTACTGCTACTGTGCACTAAAGAAGCCCCGTTCCAGTCACCCTCGGGACAGCTGTACAAGCAAATCAACGGCGTGGCAATGGGGTCACCACTCGGTGTCCTCTTTGCTAACGCCTACGTGTGCTCAGTAGAAGAGACGGCTTTGAACAGTTTGGACCGACAGCCGTACATATACAAGAGATATATTGATGATATCTTCCTTGAAATTGACAGTGAAGCAGAGCTTGAAATTCTTCGACAAAAACTAGAAGGTTCCTCCATCTTGAAGTTCACCTGTGAGGTAGGTCCGTCTGGGAAGTTGCCGTTCCTTGACGTCAATGTCGACATCACTGGCGGCAAACACACCACCTCAGTGCACCGCAAGAAAACTGATGGTGGACGCTGTATGAATGCCCGGAGTGTCTGCCCCGCGCGATACAAACGTGGGGTGATACGGACATATGTGCGCCGCGCCTTGAAAACATGCAGCACATGGGAACTCTTTGACAGTGAAATGAGCTACGTGAAAGAAATGCTCCTCAATAACAACTATCTGGCCACAGACATAGAGCATGAAATCAAAGTAGCACTTGATGAGCACCTCCAACCTGGCAAAAAGGATGACAAACGGCACACAAACATCTTGTACTACAAGGGTCAGATGAGCGACGCCTACCGTGTCGATGAGCGCATCCTGAAAGAAATCATCAAGACCAATGTCACCCCTGTCGAAGACAACCATGTGGCGCTACGCATATACTACCGTAGCAGGCGTGCTTCTAGCATGGTGATGCGAAACAATCAAAACAGGACAGCTAAACTGAAGGCCACCAACATAGTGTACAAATTCACATGCCCAGATGAGGACTGTCAGCCTCAGGATACCCCGGTATGCTATGTTGGTCATACTACAACGACGCTGTCCCGAAGATTGACGTATCACAAGCAAAATGGAGAACTGGAGCGGCACATGAGGGAGGATCACCACAGGCGGATCACACGTCAGGACCTGGTGGATTATACAGAGATTATCCACCATGAGACGAACACGAAACGCCTGCGTGTCCTAGAAGCGGTGTACATACATCTGTCTAAACCTGCGTTAAACATTCAACGCGAGCATGACAGAATTCTGACACTGCATGACATGGCCGTGTAAATGAATGACAAGCTCTGACATTCATTTTTTCAGTTCTTCAGAGAGCAAGTGGTACCACGTGTTTTTTGCATGTTTTTGGAATTTAACAGTGTAGAAATGAAAACAGTGTGTAAAATTTATTTGAATCGTTCCTGTAACGTTTGCTTGTCTTATTTTCTGTAGACATATGTTTTGTATATAATCGCTTGAAAATGTCATGCTGAATATGACGAAACCGGTTGCGATATAGATGACTATTCTTGGAGAGTTACTGAAGGGTCTTAATGATAACGATAAGCAACACGTACGTTCTATCGAAAAAGTCCAAAAGAAGCTGATTAACACACGAAATGCGGTCTTCTTCAATGAAACATATATATATATATATATATATATATATATATATATATATATATATATATATATATATATATATATATATATATATATATATATATATATATATATATATATATATATATAATATATATATACCGTAAACGGGGGTGACTTTGCCATGTTTTCAACTTCAGACGCTTGTATTCTTTACACTTCTTAACCCTCGCCCGTATAGGGGGGGGGGTCGAACGGACCCCCCCATGGTTTTTCGCGAATAACTCGCGTAAAAAGCGGCCGATCGCGACGAAACTTTGAGTACCCTCGCGTTTATCAATTTCACACCCACCCTGAAAATTTCATGACTCTGACCCAAATGACCTTTGACCTGTGACCTACTTTTCGAGACCATGCTTGGCTGGAATCGCGATTCGGCGTATGTCGGCTCGCATTAGCCGCGCGTTTGCAGTCTTTTCGTGGTTTCAAGCGTTCAAACATGTGATATGATGTTGCCCCCATGCATTAGGGTGGGTGTCAAGGTCACCTGAAGGTCAGGTCAGGTCATTGACCTTTGATGACCTCGGTTCACTTTTTCGAGTTTTACATGTTTCTAGGCCAGTTTTTGGAGCTGAATTCGAATTTAGCAACCATATGAGCATTTACGAAGTAGTTTTGGTGCCTTCGTAACATGTTACGAAGCTGTCAGAGGTGGTTGTCACCTACTACGAATACCCTTACTGGTTGACCTGACCTGACCTGACCCGACCTGGCCTAAATACATGAAGACATCATCTGTGATCAAAACTAACATGATATTCGTGATCAGCGCCCCGAAAAACCCCATAGCAGCCACACTTTACGACGTTCTAACAGGTCCCGATTTTCCCGCCTTTGGGGTCATTGACCTGACCTGCAAGGTCAACCAAAGACCTAGGACCTTAAAATTGGGTATCCTCGGCTTCCTCTCGTCACGGGCAACACGCTCGTTTTTTCCGCGAAGCTCTAGCTCAATCAGGGGCGAAACGGCAAGGGGGGGTCCAACGGACCCCCCCTTATACGTTCGCGGCTGGAAAAACACCAATACGGGCGAGGGTTAACTTGTTGGGATGACTATGTTCAAAACACGGATAAAGATTAGCTCTTTTGGTTTTGCTATTATCGTATTTATAACTTGCCTAAAAATATAATTTTTTAAAGAAAATGAGTCGTGGCAAAGTTAAACTGAAACAGGGGTGACTTTGCCACTATGTCAAAAATTGGTTTTTAACGCTTGCAAATAATTTTTAAGCATTTTTGCTCTATTGTATGGGGGAGGGCAACCATCTTTAATTGTTTAATAGGAAAAAATGAAGCAATTGAAAGTTTTTCGCTCTTAAATGATGTACAAAAAAGGAGAGATACATTACTTTTATAATACATTATATTTGTGGAAAATTATTGACATTGATAGTAAATAGAAACTAAAAAAAGGTTAAGAATAGATAAATAAGCAAAAATATGATTGTATCGGTACTCTAGGACCGTGCCACATGCCTCCAGCGGCATTGAGAGGAACAGAAAGAAGACGTTCTTGCGGCAACTTACTGGCACCCTTATTATATAGGCCGAATGTTTCGATTTCAACCCCATTTATCGTAATGAGACGAATCCATTATCTTAGTGGTACGTCTTTTGAACACATATAGGCCTTGGATTTCTCCTTAGCCCGCCTGAAACACACCATAATTTGCATGCATTGCTATGGGTGAAGGAAAATTCTTACGCCGTGATGACGTCACGGTAAAGGAATTCTGAAGCTCGTGAACGGGGGCTGGATGTCCCAACCAATCAGCAATGACAGGCTGTGTCATTTCGGCCTGGAGCATGCCGACTGTCTGGTTCAGCTCCCTTGATAGAAATTTCAGACCTTCATGTAGCGACGCAGCCTTTCAGGTGGACTATCTGTGTGAAACTGGCCGTAGCTCGGTGATCCGTGACCCGAGATCCGTTCTTCACCTCATGTTCTGCGGCCAAGGACCGTGCAATGCAGGAGTGCAGCCTGAATCGCCATCCCTCAGGTGTAGACACGATTAGGAACCAGAAAGTGTTGTCATAGACAGGTAGTGGACATAACTATTGCCGAACCCTGTAGTGTCGTCCTGTAGTGTCTTTCATTGTCAGCGAGACGCTACATGTAGTTAAAATAGCGAGCGGCCCTCCCACCGGAATGGTCAGCGCCCTTCTCTGTCAAACGCGGCGCTAGTTTCCGCCTAAGCTCCGCTGGCCCGCTGAACTGCTATGTCATGCGGCACAGTCTACAAGTACAGGTGACCGGTCGCGAGATCGGAGCTCCGTAGCACCAAGCGAGTGTGGCGAAGGTGGGGGTATTCACCGCATCAAACCTACAGGTCGCCTGGACCCTTATCTTGAGACCAATAGTACCGAGCGCATGTTTACCCACGAAATCACGCCCGGTGCTCGGCACCCGACGGCCGCTGGGGCTCAGTGACCTGAACTCGGCGGCGCTACCCGGAGAACGCAGTGTCCCCTCACTTGGTGCGCATTGACAGCGATTAACTTTTGTAAGCGGCACTTACAAATGATGCTTACCTATACATCGTCGCTAGTGCGAGTTTGATGGGCATCTTGCAAAATGCCTGGGAAAATATTTCAGGCAGTTTGCAAAATGCCTGGTGGGTCAGGCAGTTTGCAAACTGCCTAGGCATTTTGCAAAATGCCTGGCCGGTCAGGCATTTTGCAAATTGCCCGGGCATTTTGCAAAATGCCCGAGTTTTTACCTTGCCTGTAACATATATAGGTATATATTTCATTGAAGGTTGTTTAACTTTTTTGTTTCGTTTTCCAATCGTCGAATGACATTACGCTGTTCTGAAGAAACTTGAAATAAGAGTTGCCCAAAATTAGCAATGATGAAGATGTTCAAAACCAATTGTAAAATAACTTTCGCGTCCATTTGATGTTATACTGAATGGGCGAAATTCGAGTCACATGATCGTTTTATTGAAAATTAATAAAGGTTTCGGTCTACATTGACCATCATCAGTAATTACACAGTTTGATGTCTTTTTCTTCCCTAACATAATGACACAAAAGATAAAGAAAAGTTATAGCATACAATATGTATTAAGGAAAACCTGCTCCCAAAGTATTCAATATATATATATATATATGTTACGGGCAAAGTGCGAAGTTGGGCAATTCGCGAATTGCCTAGGCCATTCGCGAACTGCCGGCAATTCGCGAATGGCCTAGGCATTTTGCACATTGCCGGCAATTCGCGAATGGCCTAGGCAATTCGCGAATTGCCTGGTGGTGATAGAACATTTTTGAAACGAAAATTCGTAATAGCGCTGCTGAAATGAACATTTCTTCACGTCTACGGTGCCGGTTTTGGTGCCGGTAATAGCTTTGGAGAAAAAGTTGCATCTCTACAAGTGGCACCACCTGACCCGACCTCGGTCGGATTTGTCGGCTGGCCGCTCACTCTGTTTTGTGCTGGATCGCAGGAGGGTCGCTGGTCGCTGTGTGCAGAGGTCAGGTAAGTGGTCCAACGACTGTCTGTGTGGATGTGTTCGTGCAGGGTTGTTTAACCCTCTGCCTGTAGGGGTTACTCATATTACTCATTTATATTGTAGGTTATTTTTAAATGAAGTTACTCCTTTATATTGTAAATGTGTTCATACTTATACCAGTAAGACGTCATGGATGGCGAGGAACGAGCGAGGTGAATTTAACATGCAAACCATATGGCAAAATTTATATTCCCCACGTGCGCATTAGTGGTGAGGCACCTCTTTCGTGACAATTGGAAGTCACTGAGACGGTGGGTTTCTAACCACATACCAAATTTGAGCCCGATCGGTCAAGCCGTTACCGAGTTACAGACGCCAAAAGCGTAGGAACCATGGGTGCAGTGGGTGCAGCTGCACCCACAATAATTTGGCAGTGGGTGCAGGCAATGTATTCTGCACCCACAATAATCTGGAACAAAAGCCCCTTTTCGCGTCAACACTAACTCCCAATAATCCCATGAGTACCACGAAACTACATAGGATATTTTGCCCTCTGCAAGATGGTCTTCAAAGCTTACACATATATCCGCTCAGGTGGAAGAAGCCATAGCACATGTGATATAACACATACCTTATGATGACCCACTCCAGATGGTTTTAGCCCGTTATTTTAACCAACGCCCCGTTGGAGGTCCAGGATTTCCACACTCGGCAGCAGCTGGGATATTTCGTCACCCGCCACTTGCTGGGGGGGGGGGGGGGTAAACGTCCCCAGTCGACAACTCGAGAACCAATAGCCGCAGCGACAAGGGCGAGGCGGCAAACGAAAACTCGTGACAAGACGCTTCCGTTGATGTGAACTTTGACCTCTAGCGCCTAAACGGTTGACCTGAGGTCAAATCTGACGACTTACTTCAGATAGCCCAATTCATTGCGCATCTTACCTTTTTTGCAGATCAAAGCTATCTGTCTTAGTTTGGGCGCGAGACCGGCTAAAGCAAAGCGCTGCACGTTTGACCAAAAAGTGCGAAAATTTTGCATTGATGACGTCATTTGACCTTGAAGATGTTGACCTAGGATCACCAAATTTGCACCACAAAGAGTTCTTATGCGGGCCTACCCACCCCCCAAGTTTCGTGTTTCTAGCATTTCTGGGAGCCGAGATAGCAGGGGGGCAGAATATGCCCCCCCTCGAGGGCGCGTAATTCTCAGACCCTCTCCAGGGGACGTGTTAATGACCTCTGGTGACCTGACCTCTGACCTGAACAAAAAAGTGACCGAAGTGATTTCTTCCTTATTTTTGACGCTCTTCGAACGCCGCCTTTCCGGTATCGCTACGTGGCCCAGGAGCCGAGTTAGAAGGGGGGGGGGTGTTCAAACACTCCCCCAGCAGGGCGTGGAAATCCAGGACCCCCAGCGGGGCGCGGGTTAAAGATCGTGTTGCATATCAGCCGATCTGTATATCGTCTAGCCGAACAAAACTAAGGTGTTTTAAACTTTACTCTATCATGCCTCTCCCAAAAGTTATTTACGAAAAAGTTAGATACAATTCCCCACCAAAGATGACCTCAGCTGCTAAAAGAGGTGTCACACGTGCCATTTTTCGGTTCTGTTGTGTGTCGTGCTAACTTAGGTATAATTTGGTGTTTGAAATTATTGAGAATGACGTTCGTTCAAAAGAGACACCTTTTAATTTTCTTCCATTGACCTACAAGAGAGGATGCAAAATTGACCTGTCCTTAGGTCATCTGGTCACCGATTTTTGCCGCTTTTTTTGTAAAAAAAAAGCGGCGTGAAGCTCACCGTTTTCGTTTGTTTGTTTGTTTCTTATTGATATTCAGGGGAAAATAGGGTGCGGGTTAAAAATGGTAAAGTCGGTATATCACATCCAATTGCCGCTTCCTACCCCCCCCCCCCCCGCTCAACCAGCTATGGCTAGACTCCTGCAATCTGCACCTATGCGCCCACAATGTTCTAGCCGTTTCTACGCCCATGACAGACGCTGCAGTTATTGAAAATCGAAGGTGGAGTGCGCACGTGCGCGCGCGCGGCACAATCTCCCTTCTCACTCTTGTGGAGGGTTAGGCCTATGAGTACCTAGTAGCATGCCAAATTTCAACACTATCGGCGCAGACGTTCCAAGGCTGTAGCATTGTATTTTTTTCGACACCCCTCACTCTGCACGTGCCACGTGCTAAATTTGGTACCCACATGGTTCGGGGTATGCTCCATTCGTGGCAAAGGGATGTAGCTCCCCATCAATGAAAGCCACTTGTCAATCAGACATGTGGTTGCAAAGTTATAAGCTGTCAATTAGCGTCGTTTGGCCGGGTCGGGCTGCTAATACTTACATTTTTCCACTAAACCACAAAGGACTCGCTCGCACTTCGCGCTCGCTCGTAATTATCATTCTTTGTATATTATATAATATTTATCAATATTTTTTAAATTCATAAAGTCAATTTGTTATTGTAATCTTGCATACATCTCTATCTTTCGCAGGTAGACCGTTCGTCGTTTCTGCAAAGATGTCTCAAAAAGAACAGTTCTATAAACTGGTTCACGAAACCAAAATATCTTCAAACTCTGCTTTGATTACCGATGAAAAGTACGAGATTATAAAGGAAGAACTGCAGGGAATCAGCAAAGGCGCAAAACCGTCGGGCACCGCGAAACGCTATCGCATCTGGCAGAAGTACAGGCTAGTCAAGTTCGGATCAATTGAAAAGGTTGTAGATAAGAAAAGTGCAAAAGAAATCGTGCGGGAATCAGATTTGTTTGATGTGATTAATGAACTCCATTCTTTGACTGGGCATTGCGGAAGAGACAAGACGCTTATGGAAGTTCAAAAGCACTATGCAAGCGTCAGCAGAAAAGTCGTCTGGGCATTCCTCTCAACTTGCCAAACGTGCGAGCAGAAAAAGCCTAGGCCTGGCCAGAAGGTAGTGACTAAGCCTATTCTCAGCAACGACATGAACTCCAGAGCCCAGGTTGATCTAATAGACTGGACGAGTGAAAGCTCAAAGGGATTCAGATACATTTTAACATATCAAGACCACCTAACCAAGTTTGTCGTTTTGCGGCCCTTAAAATCAAAAAGGGCGGAAGAGGTGGTATTTCATCTCATCGACATATTCTGCCTGTTTGGGGCTCCAAACATCTTGCAGGTAAAGTAGCTTTGTCATATTGTATTTTTTTACCGATATATAGGTGAAAGCAATCATGAACGTTCTCTGTTTTTATTTTTTCTCTGTTTTTAAGTGCAAAAACAGTTTATCTCACCCTCATTGAATGTTAAGGGAATTTCATCATTAAGACCCTACATTTTGTCTATGGTCTGCATCTGTACTATACTATCATGTATTACCGGTTGTTTTAATATATTCCATCTCATCAGCAGCAGCAGCCAGCATGCGCTTATTCGTAAAATATGTACGGCTCTCCAAGATATTAGGGTGGGGTTGGCCGCTTCAGTCTTTAGAAAATTACTTGGATATGAGCGAACATGCACTGGTCGTTCTTTTGCGCATTATAGCAGATGCTGGAGTTGATATAACTGACTTGATTAGAAGAAAACCAGAGACATACATAGTTTCAGATTAACCCTCGCACTTGTAGGGGGGTCGGATGACCCCCCCCCCCATGGTTTTTCGCGAATAACTCGCGTAAAACGCGGCGGATCGCCGCGAAACTTACAGTACCCTCGCGTTGATCAATCTGACACGTACTGTGGAAATTTCAAGTCGATGTCATGTCAGGTCATCAAGTCATGACGTCATATGTCAGGTCATGTTTGGACGAAATCGGCAGGTTTTGCGATCTGTCGCACGATGGTGCGCGTTCTTGCTTCCCAGCGCATGAGTATGCATTCTATGAGAGTTTATTGGTGTTTATGGATGTCTAGACATCGCATACAGTTGACTCAAGGTCAAGGTCACGCAAGGTCACGCTTGTTAGGAGCATCTTCTAGGTCAATTTAGTCGCTTCAATTAGCTGTTTTTTTTGCGAGTTTGAGCGTCAGGATGATTGCTTAGAGGTGAATGGATGTCAGATTCGAGCTCAGCGCCTATGAATACACTATAGTTGACCCGCCATGTGTCAAGGTCATCCGTGGTCATCCGAGGTCATCTGAGGTCACTGACCTAGGATTACCTTTGATGACCTTTTCACCTAAGGTCAAGATTAGGGTAATTTGAACTGTTCTAAGTCACTTTTACAATGATTCGCTCGTGATTCATGAAGGTAACTGCACAACCACTGTGTGAAACATCGCAATAAAAACATGAAAGTAGTTCAGATAAAGGCTAAGATTGCGTTAAAAATTCGTTAAAACAGAAAACCTAAATGTGTTTCAGAGCGACAACGGACGCGAGTTTCGCAACAAAGTAATAAAGCAGTGCACAGCCATGTGGCCATCGCTCCAGCTCGTTCGTGGACGACCTCGCCATTCGCAGTCCCAGGTGAGCGATTGATAGGTATAAGCCAGATTGGCTATTCACCAATATACGAATTTAGATTTGGTATAGAATTAGCTTGTTGTTCCTGCATGGATTTTTGAAGTCTTTAAAATAGATATTCATATTGAATTGATCGTGTGCATGTTTGTGCTGGGGTTTATGGACGGACGCTAAAGCGCAAATAGGCTATCAAGCGCCCTTATTTGATTGCTCAAAAAGTGACTATTCAATATCAATGCCTGCGCAAATAAATAGAAGTGGAAAGAACATGAATAAATAAATCGAGAGTTAAAAGAGGTCAATGCAAACTGTACCATGTAATATTCGCCGCCATGTGCATGCTTGACTTTCTCATGTACGGATATAGTAATATTTATTCCGCCCGGGGCTGGGAAAATGCATTTTATTTACCAAGGTTTTTTTGCGGAAGTACCGAGTGCCGGCAGGCACGAGGTCTGTAGCAAAAAATTCGAGGTGAATAAATTAAGCATTTTCCCATCCCAAAGGGTGGGAAGATAGTTACTACATGCCGTTAATTGCTACTTTCATCTTGAATATTCTCTTAAAAATTGTCTGGGAAAATCAAAATGACCGTGGTCAAGAACCTTTTCCCAAATACCTTAAACATTAGCCGTGAGCGGTCCGGAAGCTTTTCCCAAAATCACGTGCTAATGTTAAAGGGATATCTCGGCATGTGGTAAATTGACACATTTAATGTTTCCAGGGATCTGTCGAAAGGGCGAATCGGCTGGTTCAGGAAAAGCTTCGGTGCTGGCTTGCCGATAACCCGGAAAGTAATTGGCCCGAGGGACTACGCTTTGTTCAGTGGATGATAAACACGCAGGTATATAGCCTTCATCTGTATTAGTTACAAAAAATATTTGAAATTTTCCTCATTCGTTTAAAACATATGTTTTGAAGAAAAAAAATATTTCCAATCATTAGCTGTAATTTAAGTCAAAGCGGGAGAAGTGTAAAGTATTAGCTGGTTACGCTTAACTGCACAGTCTCGTAATTTTGTGTGAACATTCTGTTGTTAATATCTTGAATATGTTCTGACTGTTTCAGAAGAACGACGGGATTGGAACTGCTCCCTACAAAGCGATGTTCGGTGTTGAGCCCCACATGGGCCTGAGGGACACGCAGCTCAGAGGAGCGCCCGCCAGACTGTTGAGGACTGAGCAGGAGCTGGCGGATATGCTGGGACTGGTGGCTGATGGAAGTCGCCAGACGGCCACAGATGCAGGACTGGACAGTCAATCGGGCAGCAGCAGCAGCAGCGACTGGCAGCCGGCTGGCCGCGCCCATGCAGGGAGGAGAAGGAGCGGTCGTGCTGTAGTATGCAGCAGCAGCAGCAGCAGCAGCAGCAGCAGCGACGAGGAGCCAGCTAGCTGCACTCCAGGGAGGAGCGGTCCCACAGTGGCGGTAGCCGGCAGCAGCAGCAGCGACGAGGAGCCAGCTAGCTGCACTCCAGGGAGGAGCGGTCCCACAGTGGCGGTAGCCGGCAGCAGCAGCAGCGACGAGGAGCCAGCTAGCTGCACTCCAGGGAGGAGCGGTCCCACAGTGGCGGTAGCCGGCAGCAGCAGCAGCGACGAGGAGCCAGCTAGCTGCACTCCAGGGAGGAGCGGTCCCACAGTGGCGGTAGCCGGCAGCAGCAGCAGCGACGAGGAGCCAGCTAGCTGCACTCCAGGGAGGAGCGGTCCCACAGTGGCGGTAGCCGGCAGCAGCAGCAGCGACGAGGAGCCAGCTAGCTGCACTCCAGGGAGGAGCGGTCCCACAGTGGCGGTAGCCGGCAGCAGCAGCAGCGACGAGGAGCCAGCTAGCTGCACTCCAGGGAGGAGCGGTCCCACAGTGGCGGTAGCCGGCAGCAGCAGCAGCGACGAGGAGCCAGCTAGCTGCACTCCAGGGAGGAGCGGTCCCACAGTGGCGGTAGCCGGCAGCAGCAGCAGCGACGAGGAGCCAGCTAGCTGCACTCCAGGGAGGAGCGGTCCCACAGTGGCGGTAGCCGGCAGCAGCAGCAGCGACGAGGAGCCAGCTAGCTGCACTCCAGGGAGGAGCGGTCCCACAGTGGCGGTAGCCGGCAGCAGCAGCAGCGACGAGGAGCCAGCTAGCTGCACTCCAGGGAGGAGCGGTCCCACAGTGGCGGTAGCCGGCAGCAGCAGCAGCGACGAGGAGCCAGCTAGCTGCACTCCAGGGAGGAGCGGTCCCACAGTGGCGGTAGCCGGCAGCAACAAGGGCATGCAGCAGTCACCGGTAGCTGCACAGCCTGTTAAGCGAACACTAAGAAGCAGGCGCTGCACTCACTGTTATGGGCCGGCACCTGCATCTGACGGCTTTTGCGATCTGTGTTCTCGTGCTAAGAGGGCACTTGAAGAGCGGGAGATCGCCTCGGCATCTCAGAAAAAACAGGCGAATCTCATGCTGGCTCGGACGAGGAAGGCGAAGAAGATTCTATCTGTGGGTCAAAATGTACGCATTGGCATTCCCGACGTGGACAGGGCGAGGACGCAACAGAAAAATGTTATCGGAGTGATATTGGAGGTGAGTCTGGAGTAATTTTCTTTTTGCAGCTGCTTGTACTATTGGTTGCTCTTTCTCGCCAC
This sequence comes from Amphibalanus amphitrite, assembly GCF_019059575.1. Lineage (NCBI taxonomy): Eukaryota > Metazoa > Arthropoda > Thecostraca > Balanomorpha > Balanidae > Amphibalanus > Amphibalanus amphitrite. Next base: position 14,197 of record NW_024882556.1, read on the forward strand.
GCTTTCTATTGCTATATTTTCAATTTTTTATTTCGATAACTTTTTACTGTGAATTAAGTATATAATATGATTTTCAATCAATATGAATATTGTTCTCAATGTTGAAACGATTTAATATCTGTAAAAATAGTTGCTTAGTTATTTTTCATCATGATTTCAAGTGTATAAGGCGCTGAAAGGACATTGTCGGTTCAATTAGATTTGATGTCAACAACAAAACGTTTTTAACACAGATCGAAACTGTAGGTGTCTGGCACTGGTCGCAATAATTATAAATCATATCAATATTATCTGCAGTAAATTAATTGCTGATGCTGTAAAAACTTTGTATCGCTCGTTGACATAGATGACCGTGTTCGCAGTGTGTCGGCGAGTCACAGTATATAATTGGCACGACGAAGGGGAAGCTGTCCGGCGTCTACGGCCCAGAAGCAGTACAACCGTGTGCCGGGCACTTCATCTCCTCCTCCGACGTCCCCGACATCTCGATCACACTTAGAGAATGTGCTCGCCTGGTCTCAGGGGGGAAGGGTCAGGGGATGTTTTCCTGCAAGTGCAGGAGGGGTGTATGTAAAGGCCGATGCAAGTGCATCAAGGCGGGCGTTACTTGTATCAGTCGCTGCCATAAAGGCGCTCACTGCAATAATAAATAGTAAGAAAGTCAGACTGTTGTTTGTGATTTGGCATGGTTTTGTTTTTGACGGAAATTATCGAATAGTTTAAAGACCACGTGCTACGGAACTTGATAACTGCGTACACAACCTCTCTTAACCTAAACACTTTCGCGTTATACAGATACCTCATATGATTAAACTTTTGATCCAATAAAATTCAAATGAGTCATAAAAATGTATCTTCGATCGCATTTATTTGCCACCCCGCGCGCCCCACAAAGGACAATCATTTTCGCACGTCTGCACACCTATTTAAATTAGGATACAAGAGGGACGATGGTAAGTACTACACACCAGCCCCCTCCCACTATAAATGGCAACGAGTTCGGAAGGAGAACCTTAGTACTATCAGATTTATTTGAAAATTCCCTAAAATTACAGAACAGCAAGTTTCTGGCCGCCTCAGATAGACTTAGCCATAAGCAAATGTCCTAATGTTAATGAATATACTCATTTTAGCACGGTAGAAAACTTTTGTGATATAGTTACTCACTTTGCCTGGGCAATTCGCGAAATGCCCAATTACGCACTTTGCCTGTGAGCACAAAGTCAGTCCATTCGCGAATTGCCTAGGCCAAGTGAAAAACCGGACTTTGCCTAGGCCATTCGCGAATTGCCGGCAGTTCGCGAATGGCCTAGGCAATTCGCGAATTGCCCAACTTCGCACTTTGCCCGTAACATATATATATATATATATATATATATATATATATATATATATATATATATATATATATATATATATATATATATATATATATATATATACATATATATACATATATATATATATATATATTTATATATATATATATATATATATATATAATGATTGGAACTGCACAGGACCATTTTAGATACCCACTGTCTTCCCCTCATGTCATTGTGCTGAGCTCTGACCGCCGATGATTGAGATGGCCACGTGTGTATTGCCACTGCAGAGCGGTCGTGCTGCCGGCGCGGCCACGAGCTCCGCGCCCAGCGGGGAGCTGTGCCAGCTGCAGTACCTGGGTGGTCCGGCAGCAGCCGCCGCCGGCGGCCAGCAGCGCGAGCGGGCCGCCACCCGTGCGCGGCTCACCGGCGCCGCCCTGCTGGGTGTCCTCAGCCGCTACATTGTGCAGCCCATGCCCGGTAAGCCCATGCCCTGTAACATAGGGGAGAGTGGGGTAATTTGGCCGGTGGTGTAAATTGGCCGCCCCCACCTGTACGAAAGCTGACAAAAGTGAATGAAATAACTTTAGTCTCTATTCATTTGTCATCGGCAGAACTTACTGGAGGACAAATGTCAAAACTTTCCCCCTCTTAGTTTTATTCAAAATTAATAAAACGTGAATTTCGTTAGAAAATGGTAACTTTTACTTCCGTTTAAAAATTTGTATGACATGCAGTATTTGGGCTGTAAACGAATTCCAACATTATAGCGCCATTCTTGAGGGTGTTCAGCGGTTCCAAGAGCAATTTCATCTAGTTCTGTACACCCATGACGACTTTATAGACAAAAATTTTCAGAATGGCAATGTGGGGTTATTTGGCCGGGACTAGCGGGGCAACTTGGCCGGTGCGCTCAGTCACTATATGCTCGGACGGCTGAGTTGTCATGGTCAATTATACCATAAATGCATGCCTGATAAGACCTTATTAGGCGATTTTTCCATCGATCGAAATCAACCAGCTGCTTGGTGATCGGAACGGCGCGGCTCGTCGGGCGGTGGTCTGACCCGCCGCAGGTCATTCGGCTCCGCCAATCAGCGACCAGGGGCGCCGGCCGCCGGGTGCTGGATCGGTCCAGGACCCCTGCGCCCGGCCGCAGTCGCTCCCGATCTTCGTCCGCGAACACCCACCCCCCCGGCCCACTAATCAGGCGCTGGCGGGCATTCGATTTTTTTTTTACACCTCGTTATCATGTACGTGAAAGCTGGGTGCGGTGGTGGTGGCACCGTTTTTTTCCCGCTAGAAGTGATGGGACGCAACGGTTAGTGGATGTATTCGGCAGGGTTGTGTGTATATGTGAAAGAACGCAATTGGTATTGGTTGTATATAAAATACACTCCCAATCAATCAGCACCCAACTGTCTGCCTCGTGATTTCTTGAGGAGAAATTTGATGATGTTTATTCATTCACAGATGTCGAGAGGAATGGAAAAGGACATAATTCATGACCAACTTTAAATACCTTGATGCCATATTTCCTATTGGACAGCTGTAAGGGCATGTGACGTCATCAACGGTTACCTAACGCTTTTTTGCTAATAAATACTTACAGAAAAAAGATGCAACCGCGCAAATGGTCTCATTGTGTTCAGCTCGTCAAGGCGCATCGAATGATATACATGATGACCTTGAACTCACGTAACCTTGAGGTCAAGCGACCTGAGGTAACGTGACCTGAAGCCAGCCTTTGACCTTGACCTCTCGAGGTCAACACATACATGTTTCGATGCGGAATAACGAGAGAATTACGATGGTACTTTTAGTTTTGGCCTAGCTTGATTGCTTCAAAAGCTATTCATAAAAAACTGTCATCGCATCTAGAGCCGCTATTTTGACTATTTTCGACCCCTGTGACGGCTGAGTCAACCTCCAAAATGCTTCAAATGCGTCGTAGGACACGCGTCATTGCTGAATGTGAAGCTGACTCGCCGATAACAAAAATCATGGCCTCAAAATAACACCGGCCAAATTGCCCCACACCCCCGGCCAAATAACCCTGCTAGTGGGGCAATTTGGCCGCTTTGCAGACCTTTGTAATACGTCACAATTTCAATATAAGTAGTTACCCTATCATTTCAAGTTTACTGTCCACGAAAGTAAAATGTATGCCACACCTGTCAGCGTTGAGAAAATGCAGAAATGTGTTGTCGATTTTTAGTTACATCGTTTTCTAAAAAAAAGCGGCCAAATTACCCCACTCTCCCCTATATAGGTATATATTTTTTTTTGGCCTCCCTCCAACAGGCACTTGTGGCCCAATTACAGGAGGGCTCCTCCTCCTCCTGGCCCTTGTTCCCACACCCCCCAGGCTACGGCTGAAGTGGGAGCCTACCCCACACCTGGTGACACAGCCGGGGACGACGCCCACTGTTTTTCCATCCTGGATAGAGGCTTTCATACGTCATATGACATTAGGCTCCACCCACGACTGCGGCATTGACCTGTGCCCATCAGCGACCTCTGTACAAACGACACCCCTGCCATCTGTAAAGGACTATGAATTTCGCTGACGTTTCACGTGCTATGAATCAATTGCAGCAGACCGTCAAGTAAATGCTAGGCTCTTGTTGATTCTTGTAGGTATATGGGACCAAGAGGACCATCACTCCTCAATCTACTACTCACACATGCTTCGAAAAAAAAAAACGTTAACGATTCCTAACAAATACGATTTTCGATGTAGGATATCTGTTTGGTGAAATACGAGCGAGCCTTATGATGTGAAGCGAAGGCAATTACTAATTATTGCGCTGGTCGATGGGTGCATAGCGATGTTCAAATCAGGAGCTACTTGATGACATCCGACATCCCATTATCGCATTATCTGCAACGCCATAGGCTTTAAATACAGGTGAATATTTCCTAACCTTATGTCAGTTATATGACATCTGCCAGTCATTTGCAGCTTATCAAAAATAAAACAAATATCAGCGAACATATCAGCATTGTACAAGCAATGCGCATTGAGCATTTATGGCTCCTCGTCATCATGTCGCTCTTTGGGCACTGTCAGACAAGACGTTACGCACAACTCCGCCGGCTTTCGGCACCGCTCGACCGTCCCCGCTCCCCGCCACAGCGCGAGTGACCGCGCGCCGGCCCGAAACCGCCGCAGGCCAAGACCACAGAGGCGGGGCTTAGCTGTGACGTCATAACGTATCACAGACTGACTGGTGATAGCCTCTACACGCCGGGTGAAAATTTTGCTCGAAATTTAAAGGTAGTGTGCCACCTTTGAAAGATTTCCCATTTTATTTTTCCTAGGATAAGAAGCTTCTGTTTTTACCTAATATCGCAAAAAAAAATCAAAAATGGGACTGGAATAGTGCCTTTTTCGCCTAAAAGTTTTTCGGTTTTTAGATATGTATAACAACTGTAGTGGGCTCACCTGCAAACAGGCGTCGGGCAACAATCGCGAATGCGGCGCACTTGTGACAATAAGCAAAGGTCATTATAGTGTTACGACCATACGACGTACGGGAATGAGTTATCAGCTGTCTAATCGTAGACAACACAATGTCGAGCCTTAAACTGTAAGCCCGTATTGTATTGTTTCTTTTATTTGGCTGTCGAACATTATTTATGGTTTGAAATATGATTTTATGTAAAATAATTGATATGAAAAAGCCGTCTTATAAGTTATGACCCCATTTCACCACACGCAAGTGGCAGAAATGACAATGATCAGCTGACGCATTTTTCTTGGCCGAAGTCAGAGCGCGCGGCCCGACGCACCACGCGTATTTGGAAATTCCGACCTCGACGAGCATCAGAAGCCACCTAACAGGCGTGTTCGAAACCGCAGGAGATGATGATGAACGGGTTTATCGAAACTTGATTGGATGAGCATATCGGTAATAGCGATTTCAGTGTGTGCATTTATTGTTCATAGTGGTGTGAAATGTGGTTGGGGTACGACCGACAACCCGTCGGGGCGAATTTCGCACTGGGGTACTCAAAATTTGAAGAATTTAAGACGTTTCCATGAGTTTTGAAGGTATGGATAAGTTCTAAAAATCCGGTTCTCCTTATCTGGGCCATTAACTCCATACGGTCCAAGAAAGCTGGCACACTACCTTTAACATTACGAGTCAATGAGAAGTGCCTGAAATATTGAAATGGCGACAAAATATCTTAATTATAAAAGTTTCGGCAGGTCTTGAAACGGCCATGTCCTGAGCTTGGTTGAAATTCTTCCATGCATTTAAAAATAATCGCGAAAAATTAGGGTCTCAAGAGGTCTGGCGTTAACAGTAGAATGAGCAGCATGATTGAATAACGTAGAAGAATAACCGTATGCTCACTATCTTTTAACAATCCAAAATTAGCCTAAAATGAATGAATATATTTCGGAAACGTTCCTTCTTCAGTTCAAAAGTTAACTATACAAGGCACAGAAATGTACAAATTATTGAACGTCACAAAAGCGCCGAATTAACTGATCCCACCAACGATATTAATATATGACAACGGTTCAGTTGTCTTGGCAGCCTACCAAACAGTCCTTCCTTGACAGTGCTCACTCGAGCGAATGGTACGTTCAGCAGTACACTACTATGGACGTCAAACCCCCTGAGACCCCACTTTTTTGCGATAATTTCTAAATGCGTCAATTCTCGTTGACAATATTCTGGCAATGTGTGTTTCAGAACCTGCCGAAACTTTTATTACTAAGGTATTTTGACGGCAAACGATTATGAAAGGTACTTCTCATTCACTCGTAATGTTAAATTTCACGGAACTAATCTGCTGTTTGGGTAGAGGCTACGCGCTCATGGGGCGGAGCCACGTAATGACGTCAGCGCTAAGCTCCGCCCTACCCCTCCGGCGCTCCTTGCCCGGCGACCGGTCACTCGCGTCTCTCGCTCCATTCAGGCTTGATGGTGGGCGGTAGCTGGTAGCGGTAGCGGGCGCTGGTAGATGACATTAAGAGCAGATGGCGCTGGTGGCGGGGCTCGAGTATGGCCGAACGCAAGCCTCTGCCCGGGCCTGAATTGGCCTTAGCATTACGAGTGAATGAGAAGTACCTTTCATAATCGTTTGGCGTCAAAATACCTTTGTAATAAAAGTTTCGGCAGGTTCTGAAACACACAGTGCCAGAATATTGTCAACGAGAGTTGACGCGTTTAAAAATTATCGCAAAAAAGTGGGGTCTCAAGGGGTTTGACGTCCATAGTAGTTTGCTGTCTGGTTACACGACTGGGTACACAGAGTGAGAATTAGAGATGTCAATCGGATACCAACATTTTGGTATACCGATACCAAACCGATACCAACTTGGTATTTGGTATTTCAATCGTAATGTGTTTGGTATTTTATTGGTATCATGAACCCTCAATAATGTATAAAAGGCTAAGAAATCGGTAAAGAGTTGGTATTTCCTTCATTTTTTCCAAGTTGGTTTGGTTTCGGTATTTCCCCATGGTTTTGGTTGGTATTTGGTTTGGTATCGGAATTCAGATTTTCCGTAATTGACATCACTAGTGAGAATGACTGCAGTAAAAACGATGATGAGATTCTACCTTTAAAAATGTTACGGATAAACATCACATCATGCTGAGTTCTCCGGGCAGCTACAGATACAAGATTAGAATGCCTCAGCAGGTCTCTGTAAGCTAGTGAATGACACTTGTCACGACAGTTGGAATTGAGCCACATTAGAAATTTGTGCTCGATCCGGCCTAAACGATCGGTATGCGTTTCGGCGGCGCCATTCCATATAACAGAAGAGTACTCGAGTATTGACCGCACGTGGGCATAGTATGAGGAGAGCACGGATGACACATTGAGATGTCCGCTCGGGTAAGCTTTCTGAAATGATCTGATCAGATAACCTAAGGCACGATTTCCTTTTTTTGCTGTCTGGTCAATATGTGGTCCGAAAGTCAGCTTGGAGTCGAGCATGACACCGAGATCTCGAATGATGTAAAGACGCTCAAGTGATTCCGTTCCTATAGAATAGTTTGCTACCAGTGGTTTGGTTTTCAGCGTCATTGTAAATGCCATACATTTTGATGGATTTAAACTCAATTTCCATGTCTGTGACCACCGTCGAAGGTTGTCAATGTCGTTTTGCAGAGAATCAGCGTCGTTTTGGCAAGAGATTTTCCTGTGCAGCTTGGCATCATCTGCGTATAAAAGCACCCGAGAGGACATCCCACGCGGCAGGTCATTTACGTAGAGCGCAAAGCACAGGGCGGAGATCACACCTCGCTCCGGTGTGCCCGACGTTACCCGACACCATTCCGAGCACCTGCCGTTTACAATGACGCGTTGTTTCCTGTTATCAAGATAAGAGGAAAACCAATTTAGAGCCGGTCCGGATAGATGATATGAATTTTTGAGTTTGTGGACTAGGAGGGAGTGATTCACACTTTGAAAAGCGGCCGAAAAATCTGTATAAATACAGTCGGTCTGAGATTTTTCTTCAATGGATTCCCAGGCGGTGCTCAGAAGTGTTGCCAGGTTCGTCGCGCAAGATCTGCCCCGAACAAAACCGTGCTGTTCTGGTGCAATGACAGGTTCCACATGACGCATCAAACTAATATACACTACTTTTTTAAGACTTTGCCGAAGAGGGGGATCAGTGATACAGACCGGTAGCACTTAGGATCCTTCGTGCTCCCCTTCTTAAAGATCGGCACGACATTAGCCCTTTTCCATAACTCAGGAAACACGCCTTGTCTTAAAGACATTCTACATATCTTCTCCAAAGGAACACACAGAATTACCTGTACTTGTTTTTGAAGTGTTTCAAGCGTCATTTTGAGAAGGTGCTTTATTCAGTTAGGGGGTGCATGTGCACCCCTAAAACCCCTAATGCTCCACCATATGTCACTAACTAACCCACTATTTGAAGTTATACATGCGTAGTTTTCACTCAACATAGTAGGATAATTAAGCATTAAATGCAAAATTAGAGCTTGAGATTGTCCGGCATTTAGCTCAACAGGATACCTCTTCAATCGTCCTAGCTGAACCCAGCATAAGCTCAGCTTGTCTGAACTCGGACATACCATCAACATTGCCGAGTCTGAATTTGAGCTCGACGCCGGGCCATGGGCCTGAACTTTGTGGTCATGGGCGCGGGAGCTGGGGGTCAGTGGGGGCAGCCTGCCCCCACAACTCTGGGGCCGTAGGGGCGCTGCCCCGCAACTTTTCATAGGGCTAGGAACCGTCGGGGCAGCTTGCCCTCCCTGAATTAGCGGTCGTGGGTCACAAAGGAAAACTAAAGGGAAGAAAACATTTGAGAAAAAAATCCCCCTCTTTACCTGGCTTGACAGCTCATGTGGAAGATTTAAGCCTTTATTCTACGTTACCAAAAAGGTAGTTCCTTGACTCAGCTGAGACAAAATATCTCACTTTTTGCAAATGTTTCGTTTCGTTTTTTTTTTTCGATGAAAAGGCGAAGGGTGAAAAATAAGTGGCCTAAAACCGGTGAGAAAACTAGATTTGGGGGTACCCTAGGTTTGGCTAGTCCCTGTGGTGAATTAACAATAAAAATAGCCGGTTCGTTGTCAAGAAAGAGTTGAATTGATTTTACTTTATATTATCTTCGGCGGCGGCGACTCTCAACACTCTCAACACGTGGCGGCGACACAATCACGGCGGCAGTCAGGTCGGGACTCAACCACGAGGACGAAACGGGGGCGAAATCAACTCGGTTTATACAGCGCAATGTGAAGGATCCAGGACGGGCTACCAGACAGAGGATACCTTAAAAGTCGGAAAGGAAACTAGTATAGGCACGGGGAGGATAAAGGAAAAGGGCTCGAACACACGACATACTCCCCACCCGAAGTAACTCTGGTTACTTCGCAAAAGCCAATGCTCAAGCGTCGGCAACACAGGGCGGACCGCGAGCAGCCAGCTCGGCGCTTCGCGACGATACAAGTGCGCAGACAGACGCACAAAACAAATCACAGCGCTTAAACCCGTCTCGACACTTCACCATGACAGACTGAGCACAACCACGTGCAATCAGCGCACACAGAAACGGAACTCTGGTTCTGACGCGCGCACAACTCGGCACTTGACACGTCAGTCGCCATTCCGAGCTCACAACTCGGCACTCGGGCACAGCTCAGTCGCCATTCCGCGCACACACCGACAGGCGCGCGGACGAGAGTCTTACTCGGCGGCCTCCAGACTGAAGAGTCGGGAGATTGGCCGACGCGTTAGTTTGCCGCGCACACGGAGAAAAGCCGCTCGGCAGCGGCCGTCTGGTCCCGGGATGAGCGACACCACCCGGGCGAGGGGCCACGTGCCCCGGCGTCCTTCGCCCTGAAGCAGGACGACCTCGCCGACCGCGGGCAGGCGAGTGGGGCGGCCGCGCGGTGACGCGGCCCAGCCTCTCAGCGTCTCGAGGTACTCGGTCGTCCACCGACGGACGAGACGGTCACTCACACGGCGCCGGTTACGCCAGGTCCTGCCCACCTGGGAGTCAGAGTCAAGACTGGGACAGACCACACCGGAGATGGTGGTAACCCCAAACAACAGGTGAGCCGGGGTAAGTAGATCATCTCCATCACCAGGGGTCAGGGGCCTCAGGTTGAGATGAAACGCAAGTTCATACAGCGTCACAGCCAGTTCATCATACGACAGGTGGCACTGGTGCAACGTTATCTTCAGGGCGCTCTTGGTCACACCGACGAGCCGTTCCCAGAACCCGCCCCACCACGGGGCGGCCTCGGGGATGAAGCGCCACTTGACTGACCGCGGCACATGACTGACGAGAGCACGGGAAGTACGGGCATTGTCACTGACAATCAGACTGGGCGTTCCTCGCAGGGCCATGAAACGCCTGAGCGCCAGGGTGAGATCAGCGGCACTCTGAGACCGCACCAGTTCCAGGTGTACGGCACGAGACGAAGCGCAGGTAATCAGCAGCGCCCACACTTTGGTGTCTCTATCCACATACAGAGGGCCAAAGTAATCGATTCCCACCTTGGAGAATGGGCGCGAGACTTCTGACCTGAATGCAGGCAGACGGCCGTCCGCAGCTCGGTAGGGCAGTCCTCTGTACCGCCGGCACCTGAAGCAGGTTCCCAGCACTCTGCGCACCGTCCTCCTGCGGATGAAGTACTCGCCTGACAGGAGCGCGAGCGTCACTCTCGTGCCCTGGTGAAAACAGCGGCGATGCGCCTCGTCAACGATCAGCACAGTGATATGTGCCCACTCCGGGAGAACGATCAGCGGCGGCTCATTGGTCCTTGGCACGGAACACAACAGTCCATCATCGCTGATGCACAAGACACACTTGGCTAACGGGGAACTCACCGGCAGCAGAGTCCCGTTTCTCACCGCACGCAGCTCCTCCGGGAAGGCGCGCCGCTGGGCCTCCCGGATCCAGTACACGAGCGCCTCTCTTCTCTCCTCTGGCGACAGCGGTCCGGACTGCCGCTCAGTCTCAGGACTCCGGGCGTTGTGGACGAACCTCTTCAGCCACGCGATCCTGTTCACGGCGGCTCCAAGATCTGAGAAATCGGTGGCCTGGAACGCGTCATCAGCAGTCTCTACCGACGGCACGTTCTGCATCACAGGGTGGCTACGAGTCACAGGAGCCACCCTCCTCTCCTCCACGTCGGCCTCAGGGCTCACCGTCTCCACCGGGTCTGGCTGAGGAGGCAGGTCAGAGGTCACGAGGAACGGCGGGCCGTTCCACCACTTCGCAGACTCTGCGAGCTGAGACAGGGTGATGCCCCTCGTACCCAGGTCGGCTGGGTTCTCAAGCCCCCGGACAAACCGCCAGCGGTCAGGATCGGTCAGCTCTCTGATGGCAGTCACACGGTTGTGAACAAACACGCGGAACAGTTTGCCACTCTTGATCCAACACAAGACATCTGTCGAATCAGTCCAGTACGTCACACTGGGTGCTGACAGACACAGTGACTCAGTCACGAAGGCCATAAGTCGTGCCCCGGTCAGCGCTGCCATCAGCTCGAGCCGGGGGACAGTCAGGCTCGGGTTGATCGGCGCCAGTCGCCCCTTGCAGATCAACAACTGTGACTCCCCACCCTGCGAGACGTACACAGTGGCACAGTAGGCGGTCTTGGAGGCATCACAGAAGACATGATACTGCGTGCCCAGACTGGTCTCACCGATCATCGCAGCACGCGGGAAGGAGACGGTGCTGCCGGTAGAATCTTGCCACCAGGCGGCGACCTCAGCTTGCAGCGCGTCAGGCAGCGGCTCGTCCCACGTCAGCTCCACCGACCAGGTCCGCTGGAACAGAGCCTTCCCTCTGACCAGCCACGGGGTGAGCAGGCCCAACGGGTCAAACGGCTTTGCCACTGCGGACAAGCTCACTCCTGGTGCGAGGACACAACATCTCAGGCACGGTCACAGCGAGTCGGTCAGTCTCGGTGTTCCACGCCAGACCCAACACTTTTGAGTCCTCGGAGGACACATCACCTGTGGTGCGGGTCTTGTGCATCTCCATCTTGGCCTTGCTGAAGACGCTGCTGACTTCCTTCATCCCAGCAGCCGCCTCTTCTCTGGTGCCGAACGTCGGGCACAGGTCGTCCATGTAGAGTGCTCCCTGCACCTTCTGCATCAGCTCCGGCTGGGAGACAAGGCACTGGCGGACATGGCAGCACACAGTGCGCAGCAGCATGTACGTCGAACAGGATACGCCGAACGGGACCCTCTGAAAGCGCAGGTGGCGGTCTCCCCACAGGAACTGCACGTAGCGCCTGTCCTCCTCCTTCAGGACGATCTGTTGGAAGGCGGCTCGAATGTCTGCCTGGCAACCAACAGCATTGGTGCGGAAGTTCAGCAAGACAGAGGGAAGACGGCTCAACAGGTTCTCCCCCGGGCTCAGGTACTCGTTCAGGCTCCTCCCGGTGGCATCAGGAGCGGACCCGTCGAAAACCACTCTCAGCTTATCACCCCGGACAACACCCCGGTGCGGCAGGAAGAAGGCGTCATCAGGGTCATCTGTGAGAGGGGCATCCTCAACCACACCGTTTGCAATCAACTCGGAGATATGACGATCATACCTGTCGAGCTCGTCGGTACTCATCTTGGAGACCAGACGTCGGGTGCGTAGCTCCGTAGACGTCAGGTTGGAGGCCGGCCTGCTGTCCGACTTCCAGAGCAGACCCATCTCGTAACGCTGCTCCTCTGGGTTCCAGGTCGGCTCAGGTGGCACCTCGTCTGCAGTCTCCTTCGCCGAGATTCCCACGGCGTCCAGGCTCCACATCCTCTCCACGTCAGCCAGCTGACAGCGGTAGACGCGCCTCTGTCCAGTCTGCTGGTTCTGTGCCTGCCCATGAAGAACATGACCAAACACCGTCTCAATCAGGCGCAGTCCGGGCCCAACCTCCACTTGGTCCCACATCACAACCTGGTAGATCTGATCACACCCGATCAACAGATCCACAGGCCCCTCACGGTAGTCGTCAGCGAGCACGACACTTGGGGGCAGCGACAGGTTCTCAGGCAGGCTGTGCGTCCCAACAGGTACACACAGGCGATCAGTTTTCCAAAAAGACAGTGTGGCCTCACCTCCTTGTCTGCCAGTCAACTTAGCTGACACTCGGTCGTACACTCTGGCCTCCTCAGTCCTCTCCATGAACCCGACGCAGGCGAAGACTCCCTGCTCCTCAGTCTCCAGGCCCAACTTCTCTGCTAGAGACGACCTGATAAACGAAGAGTCAGAGCCTCCATCGATGAGTGCGCGCACTTGGCACACACCTCCCGGTCCACTGACCTCTACCAACACGGTCTGAACAAAGCAGCTGCTCTGAGCGTTCACATTGTAAAGGCGCTTACCCTGACCAGAGCTGGTGGCTTGACAGGGCGGCTGGACTGCAGCTGCGCTGGGCGACTGGACGGACGGACCGACGGCAGAGGCGTGCCCAGTCACTTCACCTCCAGGCGGCAGCTCAACAGGTGCTCTCCCTGTCCACGTTGGCGTCTGACTGTCCTGGAAGGTCAGATGGTCAGGCCAGCCAGGCGACCATGAAGCAGCAGCAGCAGCAGGCGCTGTACACGTTACAGCGTGCATCGAGCGGTCAACAGCACGAGGCGGGTGGGGCGCAGCAGGCGACTGACGAGCAAAGCCCTGGCGAGCCGGTGCAGCAGGCGGGCGCACAGGGGCAGCAGGTGGGCGCACAGGGGCAGCAGACCCTCCCGCATCATGCAGAGATGAGTGGTGAGCCTCACCGCACCTTGGACATGCAGAGCTCGTGCACATTCGCACCATGTGTGGCCCCAGACACTGATAGCACAGGCCCTCCAGTCTGACAGCCCTCCAGCGTGAGGCGACATCCATGTTCCTGTAAGTGGGGCATGCAGAGAGGCCATGCCTCCCATTCTGGCACACTCCACAAACCCAACCAGCCCTGCCTGACCTGCCTTGTATCCTGAGGACACTGGTGGCTGACCTCGCTGATCTCGGCTGGGACGGCTGACTCAGGTGAACAGCTGGGCTGGAGGCTGGTGTCCCTTGTGCAGCTGCATCCTCTCTCATCTGCACCTCCTTCTGCAGAAACTGCAGGAAGTCTGGGAGGTTCTCGGAGACACCACTCTGCGCTCTCATCCACTGCAGCTTCCACGTCTCTGGGACACAGGACTTCAGCACAGGCATGAGAAGCACAGAAAACGACTCAGCAGTCACACCCATCGTCTCCAGTGCACGAACATCAGACACCAAACCATCCACCATCTGACGCAGCTGCAGAAGGTCATGGTCATCAGGGACACAGCGAGTGTTCAACAGTCTCTGCATCAGTGACTCCCTCAGCAGGTCCGGACGGTCAAACCTCTCCTGTAAGGTTTCAATGGCCTTGACATATCCAGCATCAGTCAACGGCAGTCCCTGGATAGCTGCATGTGCCCTCCCAGTCAGGTACAGTTTCAAGTGCACAAACTTTTCCACTGGGGAACAAGCTCTGTTGTCATGAACAGCAGTTCTGAACAGGTTCCAGAACTCAGGCCATGTGTCAACTGCTCCGTCAAACTTAGGCAGCTTTAGCTCAAGTTTAAAAGCACTCTGGCGCTCATGCAGTACTGGAGCAGAAGCTACTCCCCTCTCGAGCCTGGCTAGAACACGCTTAGCCTTGAAGAGAGCATCATACGCATCCTGCATGTGTGAGCTATCATCCTCGATCCCATGTTTGTCAAGTTCACATTGTAGCTGTAGCATATGCTCATAGTGCATCTCGAGGTGGTGAATGCGTAGGGCCAGCTCATCCTCCTGCGACTGATCACTGGCAGAGAGGTCACGCAAAAGTCTGGTTACCTTACCTCTGGCTAAGGTTCGCTTCTGGCGCAGTTCACTTTCCTCCATCACAGCTCTTGACAGAAACACTCAAATCTTGAAGGCACAATCTCAATCTCAATCTCAAAATCAAAATCTCAATCAAAATCAAAGCAAAGAACAACCAACAGCAAATCTTGATCCGGCCAGCGGAGGACTATGTGGTGAATTAACAATAAAAATAGCCGGTTCGTTGTCAAGAAAGAGTTGAATTGATTTTACTTTATATTATCTTCGGCGGCGGCGACTCTCAACACTCTCAACACGTGGCGGCGACACAATCACGGCGGCAGTCAGGGCGGGACTCAACCACGAGGACGAAACGGGGGCGGAATCAACTCGGTTTATACAGCGCAATGTGAAGGATCCAGGACGGGCTACCAGACAGAGGATACTTTAAAAGTCGGAAAGGAAACTAGTATAGGCACGGGGAGGATAAAGGAAAAGGGCTCGAACACACGACAGTCCCAACCGGTTGCCCCCCCCCCCCCAAGACGGCCGGCTGGATCCGCCCTTGACGAGGACAAAGCATGCCGTTATACGAGCTGAGTTTCGCCGAGCCATCAGACTGTCGTCTGACGCAGATGCTCGAGCTCTCTCCTGCCAGAAGACAGCAGCTCAAACAAGCCCAACGCACAAAACACGTAGATGAGAATCTAACTCTTCCATATGTCGATGAGGGACTGTGCGCCAAAGTTAACTCTATCGAGCGAAAGTGCGACTTCAATTTGAGAGTGGCTTGGCAAAGCACACACACTTTAAAGGGGAGGTGTTTAACCTCGGGAGTCGTGTACAGTGTGTCTAAAAAGAATGTACCGTCGCCACTACGTGGCGCTGGTGTCGCGAGCCGGTAGTTGGCTGAATCCGCACCAGACCACACATTCCCAGGCGCTAGGTGACAGCTGCGCAGCGGCCGGTAGTAGCGTAAGCCCGAACCTTCGTGACACGACCCCGGGGGGGGGGGGAGGGAGGGGAGCTGGCGGGGCAGCGCGTGTAGGCAGGGGTGCTCCAGCAAGCTGGCTGTTGTCGCGGCCAAAGGTCAAGGGGTCACATACCAAGCGAACGGACGCTGATGTGGGTTCGTGGGGATCATGAACTTGTGTGTGGTAGGTGCGTCTTGCGATGCACGGGTGATACGCCAGGTCTAAGCCAAAGGATTCAGGGGAGAGCTGAAGAAAACACCTGGTCAACTACGGCGAATAATAGTGCTGAAAAATGGAAAGTATGGGTCAATGCAAGCCTTCATGACTATAAACAACTTTCTGAGGACGCAAAGGCCAGCATTGAATAACGATATCCGGATCGAAATTAGCAATGATTTATAATTAAATGCCGAACTAATAGCGCTGCAAAACCCTCCTAGTAAATTGTCAAGTCGGATTATACCCACTTGAATTAAACTATCCTAAATAAAATTGTTAATTAACTTTCTAACACTGACGTTCTTTATCATACGATAAGTACCTATGGGGTTAACCAAGATTCAGCATCTTCCGCGTTCAAACAATCACCTGTGAGGCTAGAACATAAATGGCCAGGTAAAAACATGGTCGGGATTTGATTAACCGGATTATAAGTCGATTTTTTTAGTCGGGATTTGATAAGTCGGATTTTTTTACGTCAACTGCTTTTTAAGTCAAGTCAGGTCACTGATCTATGACGTCATAAATGAGCAGTCCTAAAATGAACTGTGTGAAACTGTCCTAAACTGTCCTCAACATTTTAGGACTGTGTGCACACTCCTAAAATGTTCCAACTTCGCAACACCCTCAGTGCAGAGCTTTCATAGGGAGATGAAACTTACAGGATCTTATAGTATGATCGAGAGTCTCACAACTTGTATAAATGTATATCTCGGATTTTCTGAAGGGTCGCCAGAGATCAGGTCAGTCTCTCACCATTAAAAGTCAGGGGAATATGGAAATTGCTAGTTTGGTCCGGAAATATATACAACTATCTCAAATTCCCAAGCACACGGAATCGTGATTTCATGCGCTCCTTGCAAGGTCTGATGCTTTAATTTTGCTTTGTTGATCTTGCGTGACGTCATTTATCACGTAACCAAGGGTATCAGTTTTTCGTCAATAACTCCCGATCAACTAAAGCTACCGAGTCGATAAAGCCACTAATGGACATGAAAAGACCTGCCGAATCGATTGATATGCAATATGACCTCCTTTGACCAGCTTCGTGACCTGACGGGCTGTGACCTGACCTTGACCCGAGGTTAACACCTTAACTCTCGCCCGTATTGGTGTTTTTCCAGCCGCAAACGTATAAGGAAGGGGGGGGTCCGTTGGACCCTCCCTTGCCGTTTCGCCCCCTGATCGTCCCTGAAAAACGAAAAAAAAACGAGCGTGCTGGCCGTGACGAGAGGAAGTCGATGATACCCAATTTTAAGGTCCTATGTCATCGGTTGACTTTCCAGGTCAGGTCAGTGACCCAAAAGTCGGGAAAATCGGGCCTGTTAGAAAGTCGTAAAGCGTGGCTGCTATGGGGTTTTCGGGGTGCTGATCACGAATATCATGTTAGTTTTGATCACAGATGATGTCTTCATGCATTTAGGCCAGGTCGGGTCAGGTCAGGTCAGGTCAACCAGTAAGGGTACCTATTCGTAGTAGGTGGCAACCGCCTCTGACAGCTTCGCAACATGTTACGAGGGCACCAAAACTACTTCGTAAATGTTCATATGGCTGCTTAATTCGAATTCAGCTCCTAAAACTGGCCTAGAAACATGTAAAACTCGAAAAAGTGAACCGAGGTCATCAAAGGTCAATGACCTGACCTGACTTTCCGGTGACCTTGACACCCACCCTAATGCATGGAAGCAACATCATATCCCATGTTTGAACGCTTAAAACCACGAAAAGACTGCAAACGCGCCGCTAATGCGAGCCGACATACGCCGAATCGCGATTCCGGCCAAACATGGTCTCGAAAAGTAGGTCGCAGGTCAAAGGTCATTAAGATCAGGGTCATGACAATTTCAGGGTGGGTGTAAAATTGATTAACGCGAGGGTAACGAAAGTTTCGTCGCGATCGGCCGCTTTTTACGCGAGTTATTCGCGAAAAACCGAGGGAGGGGGGTCCGTTCGACACCCCCCCCTCTATACGGGCGAGGGTTAAGTTGCTCTCACCCGAAGAAAAAGTATACCATTCGACACGCCTGAGCTAGACAAACACATTGCTGCTAAAATCGCGGATCTGCGATCATTTTTTAGCGAAGTTATTTACCAAAAACCGAACCTGTGCCTTGGGCCACTTGACCTGACCCCCGAAGTCATCGGCTGACCCTGGTCCTTAAATCGGAGACCAATCGCTGCATTTCGTAACGACGCACACGATCGTTTCTTTCGTGAGGCTCTAGCTCAATTAGGGGCGAATCGGCGAAGGGGGGTTGGAAGTGTTTCCTCACTTCCAACCCCCCAACGTCCCCTCGGTATTCAGAAAACCTGAAGGTCCGATGAGGGTTAAAACGTTTCTCCTGAACGAGGAAGAAATGTAAAAGTCAAAGCTCTATAGACGTCCTGTAAAAGTGGCCATAATAATAAATTCGTTAGAAATAAGATGCTTTTTAAACGACTTCCTCATATAAAATCGGGTGCTGGGAACAATCTTATAAACGCTTTAGAATGGACAGGGCGTCACTGGCTAAAGTTTGGGTGCAGAAAACGGCTATTACCTAAATGCAAAATGGTTTTCATGCATTTCAGTCAATTGTATATTGTCGGTCCCAGTGGCCGAGCTAAAAAAAAAAATCGGTAGTGTTTTGCATCTGACGCCCTAAGAAACTACACCATCTATCGAAGTGGGCGGGCTTATTTGAATGGGAGGGCGCATTATGCACGAATCGAGTGCTTTCGTTTATTTTGGACTGTATTTTACCACATCCACTGCTGGTATCACTATTAATATTATCTAATGCCGTGAATACGACAGCATTCCATTTATAAGATTGGGCCAATGGAGTCGCGCCCCGCGAGCTCGGTTTTCCGCTCGGCCACTACAGGCCAGGAAGTCGGGCTTCGCCTGAGGGCAGGACAAAGGTCAGCGAGGGAGCGCGGGGTCAGCCAGGTATCGCCAAGTGCCGAGCGGATGCCGCTCCCTCCCCTCTCTTCCCCTCTTCTCCCCTCCCCACCTCGGTATAGATGGGGAGGGACCGAACTGCCAATGACATGCGAGCGGTCAAGGCCGCTCGCGCGGCAGCGACCCTGGCGGCCGGGTGCCGCAACTGGGATTCAGCCAAGTTACCGATTCGCCTCCTGTGGGAGAGCCAAACCAGGGGACATACTTTTTAGATATACTGTACGTGTGTCATATGTCAGGGCAGGGGACAAGACATAACGTACATTGGTGAAACAAAACGGCCCATCAGGCTGAGATTCAATGAACATGTCCTAAGCGCTAGGAACAAAACTCCGGATACTCCAATTGGGGACCACTTTATAGCCACTCATCATGACTACGAAGTTCAAAGGAGAGAGATACCGTTAACTGTACAAATTCTGCAGAAGAAGGGTGACCACCCACCCCGAAAAATATGCGAATCCCTCCTCATTCGAAAGTATAGACCACTACTGAACCGAAATGTATCATCCGGGTACATAATGTGAGACCGACAGTTGTGTGATAGTGTGATTGCGTTTGTGAGAAAGGTATAGAGTGTAGTGAAAAGTGATGGTGGGAGAGGTAAAAAAATGTGATAGAATGTGTAACTAGGTATATGTACAGGGTGTCTCAAAAGTTCGTTTACACATTTCCCATGTCAATAAAGCATATAAGAACCGGCCAAAAATCTAAGTGTCCGTGTGTACACTAGACAAATATGCATGCTTTGACAACTGATTCGGAAGGTTGGAAACCAAACCCTTTGCTGTATCTCCAAAAATATTTGCCCATACCGATTTTCGTCACTCCGTCAGCTACCGGAGGCTGATAAAAGGTTACCAGCTTTCAAGCTCTTGTAGGGGAATCCCCTGCAGTTTCTGCGTCGGATTTAGGTTTGACGAAATCCCCGGCAACATCCGCTTCTCCCTGAAAGCCGACAGCTTGCATCGACACCATCCGTGAGCATTTTGTAGGTCTTCTCTGGCGCTAACTCCTTCATGAATGACTGGCGCCCACTTCCCAAGCACCATTTTCCTTTTCAAAACAACCCCATTCCTGAACAAATGGGAAGTGCCAGGGGCAAATTTTTCGCAGCATATCGTAGCAGAATGTGTCGGCCATCTGTTTCTTAGACACATTTTGCAAATTTTGCAAATCCCGAACGCTCGTCATTCCCAATGCCAAGACCTTCGCTGGGTTCCGGAGTGTTTTCCTCAGGAGAGGTTCTGCTTTGTAAACGGCCAAAACCTGTCCATCGTGCGGTTTTGTCCGGATTTTGTGTGTAAAAGAAAGCTATTTGCTCCAGATCTGCCTCTTGAAACTTCGTTAGATAAAACTTTACATTAATTGACACTTTTGGAGGGTCATTTGTCCTCGGCATTGACGATTTTCGCATTATTTTCCCTCAAAATTTAGCGTTATAGATATTATAAACAATTTTAAATGATATTTTGTATTTATTTTATGATGACCTGCAATTTTTGAAACTGGGTAACCTCTGTCTGTGAGCTTCTAGTCAGTTTTCAATAGTTAGGACTGCATTTTCAGCTGCTTTCCGGAGCACGAGTCTGCTGCGGTACAAGGGTCGTTCAAAGCGCTGTTAGTCTCGCATGGTTTTGTCCTTCAAAAATTTTAGCCACCGTTTTTATTAGATGACCATCATGTTGTACTCATCCTCGCCGACACTTTGCCATGTGTCATTTCCGACCTAACCATTCCCATCACTCGTGAAGCAGAGAGTTTCTCAGCCGACCCGAGTATGCGACCTCCATTTTCATGCCTGATCCATGGTCAGAGGTGAACCCTTTTTGTGAGCTCATGAAGGGTCGAATGCGCTTGAAAACAATGAAGCTGCTTGAGGAAGGTTGTTACCAATGCCCATGCAAAATTTCGACTGTTAATTTCTTGTTGATTCAGAATTATTGACAAAAAAGCATGGCTGGTACCTGTAAGCGAACTTTTGAGACACCCTGTAAGATCCTGAATGTTAAGGCCAACACCATGACCGCCTTTACACGAGCTTATCACCTGTTGTATTGTACTCACTATGTTCATATTATCTCTGTGTATTGTGTAAGGGTCACTAAAGTGTGTCCCACATCATAGTCACGTGTAACCATAAGAAAACTGACGAAAATGTTGTTTCTTTGGCATTCTCTTTTTACACTTTTGACTTTGCTTTTGACCATATGTAATATGTATGTCGTAGGCATCGGCTGAAATCCGGCATTTCATGTAATGTCTAGGCATTACGCGGAATGCCGGCAAAGTCTGAAATTTTCCTAGAAATACGCGCGTTACAGCGAATGCCTGAAAATTTTAGACATTTCATGAAATGCCACGCGGCCACCAGGCAGTCGTTGAAATATGGTCGAAATTAACTGAGTACACTCGTTGCCTAGGCATTACATGAAATGCCCAAGTGACGACCGGCACTTTCTGTAACGATTAACGCCGATGGAAAATATCACCGATTGATCGGGATAATGGTGTGTGGTATCAGATATTGAACTCCGTGGCGAGATGGCGGGCTAAAATCCCGTCGGGACAAGTTCATTTCTAATCCAATCATAGCCTAACCAAACCTAAACTAACCTTACCTATAGGTCAAGCAGGAATGTGAAACAATATTACATGTGTACTGGGCATGTCCAATTGTGCAGTCATATATAACATCAATAAAAATAGCATTTGGAAGATCATTAGCGATCAATCTAGAAAGCCCGAAATCGTGGTTTCTCTTTGAACATTTAGACGACATAGAAATAGTTATAGTAGCATTAGCGAACATAGTTATTTATGAAGCCAGATGCAATGAAATAGTTCCTAACATAGCATCTCTCAAAAATAAACTTTTAAGGGAAGCCGAAGCCGAGTTATACATGGTTAAGCAGGCTAAGCAGTCAAATCTTTTACACCCATTCGAAAAGAAATGGGACAAAGTCAAACTGAAGTGTGCGACATTCAGCCGGAAACTACATTAACCCGCGCCCGGCTGGGGGTCCTGGATTTCCACGCCCTGCTGGGGGGGTGTTTGAACACCCCCCCTTGTAACTCGGCTCCTGGGCCACGTAGCGATACGCGGAAGGCGGCGTTCGAAAGAGCGTCAAAAATAATGACGAAATCACTTCGGTCAATTTTATGGTCAGGTCAAAGGTCAGGTCACCAGAGGTCATGGAAGGCAAAATTTCGCCGATTTCCAGGTCGAATGTCGAAAATTTCCAAGAAGCCAACGCATAACTCGGGAACCAATAGAGCTACAGCGCCGCGGAAAAGCGCATTCGATAGCCCTATTAACGCCCTTTCTGAGTAATGCTCTCAGATTTGACCTAACTTCAACGGTTTTGCCTGCAGGGGGCAAAAACTGCAAAAATAGCCGATTTTTTCGGAAACAGTTTTTCTGCAATAACTCTTGACCCAAGCCCTGTACGAGCTTACTTTTACCGGCATTGTGTTCCTCTCGTCAAGACGCATCGAATGAACTATAAGTTGACCTTGAAAGGTCAACTTGAAAATTTGACCTCAGGTCAAGGTCATGACCTGACCGGAAAGGGTCATGTTGCATATCAGTCGATCCGTATCGTCGAGCTGAACACATCTAAGGCGTTTTCATCGCTCTAGCATGCCTCTATCAAAAGTTATTTGCGAAAAACTGTTAGATACCAATCGTGACCTAAGATGACCTCAGGGCATAAACAAGGGTCACGGACGCCATTTTCATGTTCAGTGTGTCTAAACCACTTGTAATTCGGTGTTTGGGAGTGTTTATAATGTCTTTCGTCCAAAAGAGGTGCATTTCAATTTTCTCCCATTGACTTATAATGGGGAGGTCGCAAAATTGACCTGACCTTAGGTCATCGATATCAAAATTCTGAGATATACATTTTGTACATGCTATTGCTCTTAGCAATCGCTGAAAGTTTCAAAGCGATCGGTCACTCGGTGTAGCTATGAGAGACATTGAAACTTTTTATGAGGTGATGTCACTTCAAGTGACCTGGTGACCTGACCTTGAATGACCTTGGTCTGAAATTTTCACAACATGTGTAGAATTGATGTATGATAAGGTGTACCAAAAACGGCGGCCCGATATTCGCGAAAAACCACAAGGGGGGTGTTCAAACACCCCCCCCCCCAGCAGGGCGCGGGTTAAACCAGAGAACGACTTAGAGAACTTACTTACAGTCATTCAAAAACTTAAAATCATCAATCCAAAACTAATTCATGTATCAATCCACACATCGCCACAGCATTCACAAAAGCAGCGTATTGCTGTATAGTCGGTCAAATATGTATCTTTCCCGGCCGCCAAGTGGCGCTACGGTCTGGATTCGATAGTTGGCTGAGCCCACACCCCAGCTGCCCTGGCGGCTCTGGCGGCCCTGTGACGTCACGCGCGGGGGGCGGAGCTACACAGCGGCCGGCTGGAGAGTGACCGCAGACCAGCACTGGACGGCCTCGCCGCCGGGTGCTCCGGCGGGTCTGGCCGGGAGAGGCGAGCAAGCGGATGCGTTAGGAATCTAACGAATGTGAGGGCAGCGCGATGGTCTAATGATGGCTGTGCTTTCATGCGCCGTGTAAATTGTAGACTGAGTGCTATGAGCTATCAAAGGATTATCTGGTGTTTCAACAGGGGTCGCTGACCTAAAAATTAAGATGGTTGCTCTTGATACGATCGAATGCTTGGTGATATGATGATTAGCGCAAGAGAAATATTTAATCGAATTATGACCGGTTATTTTTTGATAAAGCAAAAACTTTTTTCTTTTTTTGGCATTAACGGGAAAGCGTTAAGCCATATCTACTGAAAATCTTAACCTGCGCCGGGCCGGGGGGGGGGGGCGATTTGCGCCCCCTAGGTTTTTCGCAGATAGCCGAAAAACGGCGGCGTGCAGCGCCACCAAATTTTGCATACCTGTTTTTCCATCTATTGCGCATACTGTGTGCGAATTTTGACCTTATATGACTTAAGGTCAGGTCAACAGGTCGGTTTGAGTGACCTAACGTCACAAAAAGTTTGAACTTGCACCAAAGCTACAACTGTTGACCGATCGATATGAAACTTTCAGGAGTTAGTAAGGGTGACAATATCCACAAAATGTATGTCTCGGATTTTTTTATCTATGACCTGAGGTCAGGTCAATCTCACAACCTCCCCATTATAAGTCAATGGGATAAATTTCAACTTCATCTGAATGCCACCCGATCCACACAATATATTCAGGATCATGGTGTTGCAGGTCCCTGGTGGTCATTCTACCGAAAGATGTCACCGGTGACCTTTGGAAGGTGTCGCTAGGTCATCCGAGGTCACCTGAGGTCACCAGCGGGGGTTTTCTGCAATAACTTTTGAGTGAATAGAAATAGAGACTCCGTTCGACGTTTATCATGTTTGTCTGATCAATGCGGATCGAATGATATGCAACATGACCTATTTCAGTCAGGTCATGACCTTGACCTTAGGTCAAATTTTCAACTTGACCTTTCGAGGTCACATGATATACTATATAGCTTTCGATGCGCTTTGACAAGCTAAGAACGATGACGTTCGAATCGATCCTTTATCTTGTCTGGATCAAAAGCTATTTAAGAAAAAGTATCAGAAGTAAAAACGTTTTTTATCGCTCTTTCGAACGCCGCCTACCGCTTGTCTCTACGACGCTCAGGAGTCGAGTTAGACGGGGGGGGGGGGGGCGTAAAACCGCCCCCTCCTAAAACCGCCTAAAATCCTAAGTTCAAGCTAACGGTCTCCACTCTCCAATTCAGATACCTATCGAAACCTTTCCGCGACCCGGTGCTGTGGCTCAATCAGTGGGCCAGCTGGCCGCAGACCATACCCGCAGGGCATGAACCTTTGACCATATTAGGTCAACACGCCGTGGCCCCAGCCCGCTCGCCAGGTTCGCGCTCATTGGCCGACGCGGCAACCGCACAACCTGTCCCCTCCCCTCCGTAGTACTCGCAGCAGCCGGCGGATTCAGCCAAGTTACCGACCTGCCCAGCGTGGGGAGGGCCGGCCGGGAAAGATACATATTTGACCGACTATACAGTAGGTCTATTAACCCGCGCGGGGCTGGGGGGGGGTAAATTTTACCCCCCCCTCGCGAATTTTTGCAATATCTCAAAAACGGCGGCGCGCAGCGCCGCCAAACTTTCAGTACCTTTTCTTACATCAATTTGACACGTTCCCTGAAAATTTGAGCGAAATCCGTCGGAAATGTTTTGAGAAATTGACGTTTTAGTGACGTCATGTTCGCCATTTTCGCCTCAAAAACGGCAAAAGTTCAAACGCCGCTAACATCTTCATTTTTAAAGGAATCAAGACGTAACAAAAAAGGATATACGCAATTCTACTTTGTCTATCAAATGGCTATCTCGGTTTTTTGAAAATTTTGGATTTTGGCCCAAATTTTGTCAAAAAACTGACTTTTTTGGGAAAATAGCTATAAAATCCAAAATTTTGAGTGTATCGAAAAAACCGGAATATATGTCAGAGAAGTGGTCTATGTGCACCTACATACCAAGTTTTAGAAGAATCGGTTCAAAAATGTGGGAGTTATTCAAAATTGTATGACGTCACGACACACAAAAATTTTGAAAAATGACTTTTTTGGGAGTTCTAGACCTCGTACGGAAACAAAAATAGCACCATTCGATTCGCCGTGAAAAACTGCATCAGATAGACACCTTTTTAGGCCTTAACAACCAACTTCAAAATTTGACCTCACTTGACCTGACCTTGACCTGACCTCGACCTGAAATTCATCCAGAGGTGGTCCATATCACTTATTGAGTGTGCCTATTGAATTGTATGAGTAAAATGACCCATAAAACATGTGTCGCACATACCCTTTTCTATATTTTGTTTTTGGTGACCTGACCTGACCTGACCTGACCTTGACCTTGACCTCTGAATGATATTGTATGCAACGAATATTGTCTTGTTAGCCTAAGAACACGTTTTGGGCGATCAGTCTCAGTCCATGACTCCATTCTTCGGCAACTACGGTGCAAGGCCGATACTGTAGGAACTTGCAATTTGTACCCTTGACCTGACCTTGACCTTGACCTCAAACTTAAAATTACGTACATGTTTTTAGTTGTTCGTGATGAGATCTTTCGATTGGCGTTTGAATTTTCCAAATCGGACCATTAGTTCGGGAGATAACAGGGGGGGGGTAAAATTTACCCCCCCCCCCAGCCCCGCGCGTTCGGCTGGAGACCCCAGCCCCGCGCGGGTTAAGAAAGTCCCCAGCACCAGTGGGCGCTGCCTCCGCTGAGCCGAACCCCCGTCTGCCTGTCCCATATCGCGCCGGGCTCAAGTCAAGTAGGGTCAGCGGGACCGCTCGGTCCGGCCCGCGGGCGGTGGACGGGCGGCCGGTAACGCTTTCCGCCAGCCAGCTGTAGAATCCAACAAACGGGACGGCCACCGCTCAGCGCAGCGAAACCCGTGTTAAGGAATGGCAGTAGATGTTCATGGCCACAATGATTATGAGATAGTCATTGTTAGCCCGTGCCCCACAGGAATGCCTAGACTTTCACGCCCTGTTGGAGGGGAAATGGGGATTAAGCACAAAAAATAGGCGGCTGAACGGGGAGGTCACCGGGGCACCGTGCCCCCCTTTGATTTAGGCATTTTAACATTAGCCCTATGGGCGTTGCATGGAAAGAATGGGACCAAAAGTCGGCAGTGCCCCCCCCCCCCCCCCCCTTAATTGAAGGTGTTCCGCCGCTACTCTGAGCATCATTCTTATATCTAACTCAGCTTTTGGCATTTAAGTGGTATTCGAAGTAGCGTCAAAAGTAGCAAAAAGAAGAAAAAAATACTTCAGCCAATTTAACCCTCGCATGTGTGCGGCGTTTGCCAGCTTCTAATGTGTAGGGGGGTCGGTTGGACCCCCCCCCTTGCCGTTTGGCCCCTGATCGAGCTAGACCTTCGCGGAAAAACGAGCGTGTTGCCCGTGACGAGAGGAAGCCGATGATACCCAATTTTAAGGTCCTAGGTCATTTGTTGACCTTCCAGGTCAGGTCAATGACCCAAAGTCGGGAAAATCGGGACCTAACTATTAGAAAGTCGTAAAGTGTGGCTGCTAAGGGGTTTTTCGGGGTACTGATCACGAATATCGTGTTAGTTTTGATCACAAATGATGTGTTAAAGGTAGTGTGCCACCTTCCAATGATTTCCCATTTTATTTTTCCTAGGATAAGAAGCTTCTGTTTTTACCTAATATCGCAAAAAAATCAAAAATAGTCCCGAAATAGTGTTTTTTTTCGCCTAAAAGTTTATCGGTTTTTCGATACGTATAACAACTGTAGTGGGCTGACCTGCAAACAGGCGTCGGCAACAATCGCGAATGCGGCGCACATGTGACAATAAGCAAAGGTCATTATAGAGTTACGACGTACGGGAATGAGTTATCAGCTGTCTAATCGTAGACAACACACAATGTCGAATTTAAACTGTAAGCCTGTATTTGTATTGTTTCTTTAATTTGGCTGTCGAACATTAATTTTTGGTTTGAAATATGATTTTATGTAAAATAATTGATATGAAACAGCCGTCTCTGAAGTTATGACTCCATCTCACCACATGAAAGTGGCAGAAATGACAATGATCAGCTGACGCATTTTTCTTGGCCGAAGTCAGAGCGCGCGGCCCGACGCACCACCACCGCACCACAAAGTATGAGCAGAAGCGACCTGCGGTAGACCGCGCCCAAAGCCAGGGCCCCGGTAACGTGAGGTAGTCGAGTCGGGGCAGTGTGCGCTGACCCAAGCCGGGGGCGCGGCTTTGGGCGCGGTCTACCGCATCCCCGGGCAGCCCCGGGCTATCACATGACACCGGGAGGACGCGCGGCCCCGGCTTGGGTCAGCGCACGCTGCCCCGACTCGGCTACCTCACGTTACCGGGGCCCTGGCTTTGGGCGCGGTCTACCGCACCACCTAACAGGCGTGTTCGAAACCGCAGGAGATGATGATGAACGGGTTTATCGAAACTTGATTGGATGAGCCTATCGGTAATAGCGATTTCAGTGTGTGCGTTTATTGTTCATAGTGGTGTGAAATGTGGTTGGGGTACGACCTACAACCCGTCGGGGCGAATTTCGCACTGGGGTACTCAAAATTTGAAGAATTTAAGACGTTTCCATGAGTTTTGAAGGTATGGATAAGTTCTAAAAATCCGGTTCTCCTTATCTGGGCCATTAACTCCATACGGTCCAGGAAAGCTGGCACACTACCTTTAAAGCATTTAGACCAGGTCGGGTCAGGTCAGGTCAGGTCAACCAGTAGGGGTTGTTTCGTATATGTTCAAATGGTTGCTAAATTCGAGTTCAGCTCCAAAAACTAGTCTAGAAACATGTAAAACTCGAAAAAGTGAACCGAGGTCACCCGAGGTCACCAAAGGTCAATGACCTGACCTAACCTTCAGGTGACCTTGACACCCACTCTAATGCATGGGAGCAACATCAAATCACATGTTTGAACGTTTGAAACCACGAAAAGCTTGCAAACGCGCGGCTAATGCGAGCCGACATACGCGGAATCGCGATTCCGGCCAAATATGGTCTCGGAAAAGAGGTCACAGGTCAAAGGTCATTTGTGTCAGGGTCATGAAATTTTCAGGGTAGGTGTAAAATTGATCAATGCGAGGGTACTGACAGTTTCGTCGCGATCGGCCGCTTTTTACGCGAGTTATTCGCGAAAAACCATGGGGGGTCCATCCGACCCCCTACACATGCGAGGGTTAAGAACTTGGGTTTCATTAGTTCAAGAAATGGAAATTGGGTTTCCAATTTCCATGGAAACATCAACAGACTCGGAAGTTCGCAACGCTAGCGTGGAGCCGAATTCATATCAACCGCCGCAACAATGCAGCAGCGCAGCGCAGCGTGCTGCAGCGCGGGGCCGTGAAACACCGCCCAGGGCTATCCATGTGTCAGGGCAATCCAATGATTGCCCTGACACATGGATGACACCCAGCCCCCCCGCCCGCCCAGGGGGGCTGGGCGGGAGTCTCCCCCTAATTCCTATCATCCTTCCCACTTTGAAATCGACCGAAAGAGCCTAACCTGACAGAACAATCAGCTCGTTTACCGCTATGTCTGAATAATATTGTCGGATTTAATTAAGGTCAACGGCTTAGCATGTAAATAATAACAACTGCCACCATCGGTATTACGAGAAAACCAATTGCTTTTCCACAAACACTTAAAAGTTTTTAGCTTAAAACTTGCATGAAATTAGTTTTACCAGCATCGTGTTCCTCTTATCAAAACGCTTCGAATGAATCAAAAGTTAATCTTTAAATGTCATTTGAAAAATTTGGCCTATATTCAAAGACATGACCTGACCAGAAATGGTTATGATGCATAGCAGGATATTAGATCCGTATCGTGGAACTTTACAAACACTTCAGATGATTTCAAAACTTAAGTTTATCTATCAAAAATAATTAATACATGGCTCATATGTAAGCTGGGTGTGTGATCATGCTTACGAGTATGTTGAACGCAACTCATAATGTTCTGTTGGCCACATTTTCTATATTTAATTTATCCTCCCGGATTTCATATCTTTATTAACCCTCGCCCGTAAACGGTGTTTTGCCACCTTCGCCCATGCAGGGGGGGGGGGTTGGTGCGACCCCCCTGGCGTTTGAAAACGGAGCGTCGTAGAGCTTAGCGGAAAAGACCAACGGATTGCTCTCAACGAGATCTCGCGAATGGTGGCATATTTTTTGGTCCTAGGTCAACATTTGACCTACTTATGACCGGTCAAAGGTCAAATTTTCGGAAAAATCTAACTTTTTCAGATTTCCGCGCCGATTGCGGCAAAACGGTAAGAGATATCGACTTGAAACCCTCACTATCGTGATCCCTGATCAATTCTCTATCGTTTGGTGTGTATTTCGATGTCATAACTCTAAAAATGATGCGTTGGGAGCATCGGAAGTCTGCAAGGTCATTTGTGCATTGGGTCACGTCAGGCGTGTGACGTCACTGACCTGACCCTGACCCAAAATGAACTACAAGAAACAACCGGCGATGCCTGAAATGGATAGCAAATTCGAATTCAGGGCATCAAAATACCCCGAAAAGGCATACAAGTGCAAGAAGTCATGACAGGTCAACCGAGGTCACTGACCTTACCTTGACCTTTAGTGACCTTCAAAATGTCAACGGACATTGTGCCAATGTCAAATCAGCCAGTTGTGATTGTAAAACAATCCATCAGTGTGTCAGGTCAGTCGGCATTTACACCAATGTGAAGCAGTCTCCAATTTAGCGTAAATCTGGCCGGAGGTTGTTCCCTTTATGACGTCATAACTCCGTGACCTGACATGACCTTGACAAAAAATACCAAAAGTTGCGCAAAGGATGCCCCATAGGGTACTGAAAATTTGAGCAGGCTATCTGAAACGGTTCAGCGTGTAGCTAAGAAAAACCTCGGGGGGGGGGGGGTTGCACCAACATGGGCGAGGGTTAATGACACGTTGACGATGTCGAGAAAAAAAAATGCTTAGGAGATCTAACAGCCTGAGATACATTGAGAATAATGAAGGGGCAAGGGTGCTAGATTCCTTCCGTCTTCGCTATCCTCAGGAAAAAAAAAAACCAATCCGCATCGCCCCTAACCTTCATGCTTCCCTCTCTGGACTGGAGGTCACCCCACCAGCCAACCTGTAGTTGATGTCGGATCCATTCCAGGACACATAATCCTCTTCGGACTTCGGGTGACCGTTTGGGACACGGCTGGACCGTCCCGACAGGGTAATCGTCCCACGGGAACAGTCTCGCTTCCGCAGATCACTGTCGCTGGCTCGCACAACCCAATTACTACACCAGAGCATAGTTATGTCATAGCTCTGCAAGGGCCTTTTCAGACCGAAAAAGATGGCTCCCAACAAAAGAAACAATTTTCTCATTCAGTATTGTATCTCATCAAGTACCACATTTCAGAGTGTTTATTATGCGTTCCGTCCAAAAAAAAAGCGCAGTTCAATTTTTTTCCCATTGACTCGAGTGATCTCAAAATTGACCCGGCCTTTCTGTCAACAATGTCAAACTTGCAAAGTAAACGTTACAAATACATATACTGTTGCCCATTGAAATCGCTGAAAGTTCTAAAGCGATCGGTTAGTCGGTGTATTTAGATATGATGAGCACAGGAACTTTCCTTGAGGTAAGGTCACTTGTCGTGACTTGGTGTTATGACCTTGAATTGAAAGACTTGGGCGGAAAAATAAAAAAATGGGTCATTTGAAATCAATGCGATTTTAACAATAATTGCAAACACTATCCCGGTCAAATAGTGAGTGAGAAGGGACCGATTCCCCACCCCATGTTTAGCTCCTATAATTGAGCTAGCTGCTAGAGCCTCGCGGAAAAAAACGAGCGCTTGCGTCGTTACGTGACGCAGCGACTGGTACCCCATTTTAAAATATCAGTGACCAGCTCTTAGGGAAGGTCAAGGGCCCCAAGGCATTGGATCGGTTTTTGGTAAATAACTTCGCAAAAATGGTCGCATTATCGTCATTTCGATACAATCGTGTTTTCTATTCTGAGACGCGTCGATTTATATGCTTTTTTTTTGTTTAGGTGAAGCAATTTAGGATGTTTACCTCAGGTCAATGTCATGTTAGGGCAACACAGGTCACGAAGCTGTTGAAAGGAGGACATGTTGCATAACATTCGATTCGGCAAGTCTTGCAAAGTCGATTGATGGTTGTCCCGACTGGCTAGCTCATTTTGATCGGGAGTTATTGACGAATCACTCCTATGACCCTAGTGACGTCATAAATGACGCCACGCAAGGTAAACAATGCAAAAGCGAAGCATTAGACCTTGCCAAGAATGTATGAAGTCACGATTTCATGTGCTTGAGGTATAGTTTCAGATCATTTCCGACGCCAAATTAACAGTTTCCATAGGGGCATACAGCTCGCATACATGTATGCCCTTATGGGGCATACAGATGATGATGATGGGGCTCGTCTGCTCGGTTTACGGGTGGCTGTGTCGGCCGACGGGGAATTGCGATGGCGACGTGACAACCCAGTGGAACCACCTCCTGATCAGCTGACTAGGCGGTCGGTCTTCGCATGGCGTGATAAGCTGGTTGCACACCTTCCAGTGTGCGGATGGTTACGGCCAGCTGTGGCATGGCTGAAACGACGAGTAAATGCACTCACACGTGGCTAGGATGATGTCACAGAAGACTCTACTCTCAGAGAGCAAGTGAGGTCTGTGATGGGCCGGGTGACAAGAGAGGATCCGGCCAGAGGACCGTGGCGTGTGACCGGAAACGAGACAACGGTCTGGGTGGACGCCAGTTCCACCGCGACAGTTGTGGTGGAATCACCAGAAGGCGCGGTGGTAGAAGATGCTTGCTAGCTTAGAGCAGACACATCCACCCACATCAACATGGCTGAGCTGGAGGCTGCTCTCCGTGGTGTGAATCTGGCAATTGTCTGGGGAATGAAGAGCATTGCCCTTCAAACTGATTCTGCAACTGTGCACAAATGGATGAGCGACGCACTCAGCGGACGAGCCCGTCTGCGCACCAAAGCTCATGGTGAGATGCTCATCCGCCGGCGGGTGGATTTGATGCAACTTGTTTCGGAGTTTCAGCTGTCTTTGTCCGTCCGGCTTGTTCCGTCAGCAGAGAACCGCGCGGACGACCTCACCCGCGTTCCAAAGGACTGTGTACGTGACGAAACTGCCGTAGACGATGCGGTGAGCTGTGATGGTTCAGCAGGCGGCACCCGATTGTGCGGAGTTTTGACTGGTGCTGCTGCTCGGGACGGAACAGAAGTTGAGCAGCTGCAGTCAACCATTGAATGTGTGCACGAGCAGGCCGGCCACCCAGGGGTTCGTAAAACGCTGCACTCTGCTCGTAGAAAACTTTCAAGGAGCGTGACTCGAGCTCAGGTGCAATCCGTCGTGAGGCAGTGCGACGTCTGTAACTCCATCGACCCGGCTCCTGTGAAGTGGCGCACGGTTCACTGGCAGTGTCGAACACGTGGGATCGACTGGCTCTGGATGTGACACATCATCGGAAAAGGCACTACTTGACAATCACGGATTGCGGTCCTTCACGCTTCAGTATATGGAAGCAGCTGCGCCAGCTGGACTCAAACGCTGTGATTGAGCACCTGGAGGAGGTGTTCTTTGAAAGGGGGGGGGGCGCCCCTGGAGCTGCTGATCGATAATGGTACTGCTTTTCGTAGCCGAGAGTTCGCGTTATTCGCTGCGCGGTGGAATGTGAAACTGAGGTTCAGGGCGGTCTATGAGCCCAGTGGAAACGGAATTGTGGAGCGTTCCCACCGGACGGTCAAGGTGATCGCTGCACGCAAGGAATGCTCCATTGCTGAAGCTGTACACCTATACAACGTGTCATCGCGGGATGAGGAACAGCGACATGTGAGGAGTCCAGCTGAAGCTGTGTATCGCTACACAGTTAGAGACTATGTGAAGTCAGCGCAGATACGGCCAGATACATCTTAAGATGCCGCACAGAATTCACCACCAGCACCGTATGCTGTGGGAGATGCGGTGTGGATTAGACGTCGTGGCACCCGATGCTCTGAAACGTCATTAAGCGGAGTCGTAACACGTTTGGTATCCGACCAAGTCGTGGAAGTCAATGACGTCCCGTGGCATATTCGGGATGTCCGGCGTCGCTATACAACGGCAGCCTCAGTGGCGGCCTGCAGGCCTGGGCAACAAGTCGGCCGGGCAGTAGACGAGTCTCCTTTGGTGGTTCATGGTTCTTCCCCCTCCCCCTCCCCACAAGTGCGAGGGTTAATAAGGTTACGGTATGTGTAATTTATATGCTTGTCATCCTATTCCTAATGAATGTGTCTCAGAAAATATGCATCATATAAATCACCAAGTAAAATTATTCGCCTTTGTTCGGAACATACCTATATCGTGCTGTTTGCCCTAGCGCTCCTAGAGTGGGGTATTAACCCTCGCCAGGCGAGGGCCTTTTCCATAACACGGACGGCGAGGGGGGGGGGGGTGATACGACCCCCCTCGCGATTGGCTCCTATGGCACTTAGAAACGCCAACTTTACAGGGTAGGTGGGTCCATAGAAGATCTCGCCCCTGTGAAAGTTTAGTGACTCTAAGTCAATATTTAGGGTTTTTTTTTTTGGGGGGGGGGGGGTATGGGTGCAAAATTTTTGCTAAAACATGTCAAAAGTTTTTCGCTTATAACTTTTTACCTAGTAAAGATAGAACAAAAATAAAAGCATCAGTGAACTTAGGACGTCCGTGCGCATCGAATGATATACTTTGTTACCAATTTTAGTTTAGTGAACCCTGGAATTCAGTTGCCGCTAAGCTAGTCCAATTTTACCCTGACCTTGTACCGGTTTTCGTGACCTGGTGACCTGACCTGAAAAGACTGGGACTTCAAATTTTCAGGAAAGGTGCGAAAATGTTGCCCCAGAGGGTGTGCCAAATTTCACGGCGCTACGCGCCGCCGTTTTTACGTTATTTGCGAAAAACCTTAGGGAGGGGGGTTGCATCAACCCCCCCTCGCCGGGCGAGGGTTAACCCTCGCATGTGTGCGGCGTTTGCCAGCTTCTAATGTGTAGGGGGGGGGGGGGTCGGTTGGACCCCCCGCTTGCCGTTTGGCCCCTGATCGAGCTAGAGCTTCGCGGAAAAAACGAGCGTGTTGCCCGTGACGAGAGGAAGCCGATGATACCCAATTTTAAGGTCCTAGGTCATTGGTTGACCTTCCAGGTCAGGTCAATGACCCAAAGTCGGGAAAATCGGGACCTGTTAGAAAGTCGTAAAGTGTGGCTGCTAAGGGGTTTTCGGGGTGCTGATCACGAATATCGTGTTAGTTTTGATCACAGATGATGTCTTGAAGCATTTAGACCAGGTCGGGTCAGGTCAGGTCAGGTCAGGTCAACCAGTAGGCGTCGTGACGGGTATTCGTAGTACGTGTCAACCGCCTCTGACAGCTTCGTAACATGTTACGAAGTCACCAAAACTACTTCGTAAATGTTCAAATGGTTGCTAAATTCGAATTCAGCTCCAAAAACTAGCCTAGAAACATGTAAAACTCGAAAAAGTGACCCGAGGTCACCCGAGGTCACCAAAGGTCAATGACCTGACCTGACCTTCAGGTGACCTTGACACACACGGGAGTAACATCAAATCACATGTTTGAACGTTTGAAACCACGAAAAGCTTGCAAACACGCGGCTAGTGCGAGCCGACATACGCGAAATCGCGATTCCGGCCAAACATGGTCTCGGAAAAGAGGTCACAGGTCAAAGGTCATTTGGGTCAGGGTCATGAAATTTTCAGGGTAGGTGTAAAATTGATCAATGCGAGGGTACTGAAAGTTTCGTCGCGATCGGCCGCTTTTTACGCGAGTTATTCGCGAAAAACCATGGGGGGGTCCATCCGACCCCCCCCCCACACATGCGAGGGTTAAGATACTCTAATGTGAATATTTCGTGTTCAGGCAAGTTCTGGCAGCCAAACTAGGCGTTGTCTTGTGCAGGAGAAAGTGACAAATTCGATAGGATATGTTTCGGAGTGGAAAAGTGTAGAAAACATTGTTAATTTCCTACATTTATTTAGAATACCATTCCTTCAATATGGTGTTTGTAAGGGTTTTTTGTTAATGGCATTTTTGTGACCTTAGTAAGGCTGTTGCATACTTTCTGTTTGCCATTCCATTCCTAATAAAGGTGCCTTTCAGAAGATATGCAACTTTAAAACCTCGCAAGAATAAAACCAACAGGACAGGACAATGAAATTGAGCTATACTTTCGGGCCTTACTGAGCCCATTGAGTAATCACGCATGAGTGTGAACTTTGTGCGCATTTTTCCTAGTCTTGCTGTGGGCATACAGATAAAACAATGCCATATTATGAGAAATTCAGACATTTCTTAGCCCCTCTGACACAAAAAAAATAAACAAAACCCGAAAAAAGGTTTTGGAATTGAGACGCGCTAGATCGGAAAAATCCCCACTGTGCATTGAGCAGGTTTGACCTCCCCTTTTCAAGAACCTGGATACGCCACTGAGTGGGGCAGTGGCTATGTGGTGAACTGGGTGTCAGTTGGGCAGTGAGTGACGCGGCTCCGGTGCGCCTCTGCCGCCAGGTGCCAGCTACGAGGACATGTCACCGCTCACCTCCTATGTGAGCCTGCTCAGCGCTCATCTCGGCTCTGTGTCGGCCTTGCAGCGCTCCGTGGTGGGCCACGTGCTCGCCGAATGGGCCCAGGTTGGTATTGGGCATGGGTTAAAAGGACCTAGGCATCAGAAACATGCTATCAATATAACATGATATGCAGATTGCCGCCGATTTCTGCGCTATATAATTTTTATGTACTTTTAGTTGTTCGCCTTTTTCTTACCTGAAATGTAACATTTATTTTCTATGTTGTTCGGAACTAAAACCAGTAAGATACCGTTTGGGGCGATAAATGAGCGAGCGCGAATGTGAACCCTGCATGTGCATTGGTGGGACGGGGTAGGGGAGAGCGGGGCACTTTCGTGCATGGGGCACATTCGTTTTTAGCAGTTTATGGGAACACGAGTGACTGCCCAAGCTCAAGGTTAATTATGAAAATATGTCTATGATAGGCGTAGGAACAGGGGGGGGGGGGGGCAGGCGGGCAAGTGCCCACCCACTTTTCGAGGTGGGGGGGGGGAACCATGTGTTTTGGCCCACCCACTTTTTACTCGAGGCCCCTCGTCTCGATTTGAGAGGACGTCGTCACCTTCCAGAATAAACAAACTCGGTAAAAATAAGTTCCACGAATCCCCACGCACGGACTCCAAGGGGCCGTGATGGATCCAAGGAGGCCCTCTATTCATACTTGTCAGTCGAAGCCCCTGAGACTGATGGCCTGAGAGGCCCTCGTGGATCTGAGGAGGCCCCAATATCCATACTGGTCTGGGGAGGCCCCTGACACTGGCGGTCTAGCCGAGGCCTCCTACCCTCACTAGTCAGAGGAGGACCCTCTATCCTCAATAGTCAGAAGAGGTCCCTGAAACTGATGGTCTGGGAGGCCTATCCATCTACACTGTAGTCAGAGGAGGCCCCTGAGACTGATGACCTGAGAGGCCCTTATAATCACACCAGGCAGAAGAGGCCCATGAGACTGATGGACTGAGAGGCCCTTCTATTCATACTGGCTACAGAAGACCTCCAAAATTTTCGGTCCGGGAGGTCCCTCAATCCGGCACCAGTCAGAAGAGTCCCCTGAGACTGATGGCCTGGGAAGCCCTTATATTCACACTAGGCAGAGGAGGCCCCTGAGACTGATGGTATGAGAGGCCCTCATGTTCACACCAGTCAGAAGAGGCCCCCGAGGCTGATGGCTGTGAGGCCCTTCTGCTCATATAACTGGCCACTGGAGGCCCCTGAAACCGGTGGTCTGGGAGGGCCCTCTATCCACACTAGTCAGAAGAGGCCCCTGAGACCGATGGTCTGAGAGGCTCTTATATTCATACTGGCCACAAGAGGCCCCTGAGACTGATAGTCAGAGAGGTCCACTCCTAATGAATCTGAGGGGGCCCTCTATCCACATTTACACTTTTCTAGGGAGGCCCCTGGTGGTCTGAGAGGCCCTTTTATTTATACTGTCCACAGGAGCCCCCTGAGATTAATGGTCTGAGAGGCTCTTCTATTTATACTAACCAGAGGAGTCAGGAGGCCCCTAGGATTGATGGTCTAACAGGCCCTTCTATTTATGCTAGCCAGAGGAGGCCCATGAGACTGATGGTCTGAGAGGCCCTTCTATTCAAACTAGGTAGATGAGGCCCCTGAGAATGATAGTCCGAAGAGCCATGCGGCGGCAACTGGCCGTGGCCATATTTCGGCTCGATAGGGCCCCACAGAGCTCATGAGAGCAGCTCAAGGGCTCCTAAATAGACACGCTTATCCCTATAAAGGTGCCACGCCGGCTTCTGAAGGCTCCTTGTAGGCATCTAAGGGCCATTTCCGGCCTCTAACGGCTCCACCCGCCTGTGATGGCTCCACACCAGTGTTTATGAGCGCCACACAGCGGCGCCTTTGAGGGTCATACTAGTGTCTCTTTGGGCCATATATCGGTGGCTCTGGGGGCCCCACACCGGTGCCTCTGTGGGCCACCACACCTGTGCATCTCAAGGCCAGTGGCGTATACAGGGGGGCATGGGGGCCATGCCCCCCCTTTCCGCCCAGCCGCCCAAATGGCGCCCCAATTAGCGCCGACTAGGCTGATGCCGTTTTACAGAGAGAACATGAATTAAAAAGTGATGTGCAGGCAGGGATCGAACTCAAAATATCTCTTTGGGGGTGCCTGGACACCTAAATGTTCTCCAGGGCACCCCCAAATACGACCTGAGCCCCCAAATGTTGAAGGGCGCCCCTCCGGATACCAGAATATTCCGAACCCCCGGGGTCGATGGCGCCCCTGAAGAGCCGCTGGCACCCACCTGAACGGAACAGTCGCCCCATTAAAGCTTGATGGCGCCCCTCTAGAGCACCCGGCGCCCCTCTGAAGTTCACAGCTGCCCCAATCGACCCATCCAAGATCGATGGCGCGCCCTGAAACCACTGGCGTCCCTCTAAAGCACCCACATTCTTCTCAAGATCACAGTCGCCCTATCCGAGATCAATAGCGCCCTCAAGAGCCACTAGCGCCCCACCCCCCCTTGAGACTGAAGTCGTCCCGCTTGAGACTTAAGTCGCCCCATTCAAGCCCAATGACGCCCCTCCAGAGCGTCCGGCGCGCTTCTGAAGATCGCGCCCATCTAAACGAAGGTTACAGCTGCCCCATCTTAAGATCGATGGCAACCCTCTGAAACCAATGGCGCCTTTCTAGACTACCCGGCACCCCTCTGAAAATCACATTCGCCCCATCCGAGACAGCGCCCCTGGAGACTACAGTCGGCCCACCCAAGCTCAAGCCCCTCCAGGGCCTCCCTTCAGCGCCCTGCTGAAGGCAACAGTGGCCCCATCCATGCCCAATGGCGCTCCTCAACGCCGTTCTAAAGATCACAGTCACCCTATCAATCCGAGGTCGCTGGCGCCCCTCAAGAGCCACAGGAGGCTACCTGAACCGGGACTTCAGTCGGCCCATTCTTGATCAATGGCGCCCCTCTGAAACCACTGATGCTCCTCTAAAAATCCCAGTCGGACCATCCGAGATCAATGGCGCCCCCCCCCCCCCCCGAGCGTCCGACGCCCTACTGAAGGCAGCAGTGACCCCATCCAAGCATTGCACCCCTCTAGAGCACCCTGTGCCCTTCTGAAGATCACATTCGCCCTATCCGAGGTCGTTGACGCCCGCCAGTAGTCACTGACGCGAAACTGAATGGAGACTTCGGTCGCCCCGCCCCATTCAAGATTGATAGCCCCCCCCCCCCCGAAACCACTGACGCTAGGCAATTATTGGACAATGGGGCTTTCTCATCGACACCAAGGGCCCTTTTCAAGATGCAGCAGCCAGGCGGCCCTACTTAGATCATTTTTAAGGTTAGGTCGAACTGGTCAAAGGTCAGGTCACCAGCGACAACCGAAAATCAAATTTCGCCGATGTTGACATTTTTCGACAAAGCGGCGCATGTCAGGATTCAGAAAGAGATTGAGCTACAGCGCCGCAGCAAAGCGCATATTCGATAGCTCTTTTTATGCTCTCTCTTATTGATTATATCTCAGATTTGACCTAAGGTAAACGTTTTAGCCTCAAAATATACTTTTCGCGGAGGACGTTTATCTCTAATACCTTTTGGCTCAGACCTGCACGAGATTAGTTTATCCAGCATCGTGTTCCATTTTTCGAGACAGACGAGGCAAATAACTAGAATTTGACATTAAAAGGGCATTTGAGAATTTGACCTAAGGTAAAGGTCATCACCTAACCGGGAAAGGTCATACTGCATATTAGTCGATCCATATTTTCGAGAAGGAAAATAATTATATGTATAGGGTGTTTCATTGGTCTAGCATATCTCTATCAAAAGTTATTGTCCAAAATCTACTGGAGACCTTTCATGACCTGAGATGACCTCAGTAACATAAAAGTGGTCACATCACGAGTGACATTTACCGATTAAATGTGTCATATTTACCTGAATCCCGATGTTTGAGGTTGTTTTCGTTCAGAAGAAGAGCATTTCAATTGTCTCCCATTAATCTGCGCCGTGCTGGAATGGGGGTTCCACCCCCTTAGGTTTATTTCGCGAATATCTCAAAAACGGCGTCGCGCAGCGCCGCTGTTTTTGGTACACCTGTTCATACATCTTTTCTACACAGCTTGTGAAAATTTCAGATCAGGGTCGTTCAAGGTCAGGTCACCAGGGCACGTCAAGTGGCCTTACCTCAAAAAAGTTTAAAGGCCCGCTATAGCTACAACGACTGAACGATCACTTTTGAAACTTTCAGAGATTGATAAGACTAGCAATTCATTCATTCATATTTATTTTGCACCAAACATTGGCAAATTCCCGACAGCTGATAACAAACAATCATCAGAAATGACAATGCCGTCATGTGTCAGCACGGAGCTTAGGTCACAGGGGCCACGGCCCCCGGTGGGACGTAGCATGTCAGCAGTCGTAGTAGGCGACGCGAAGCTTGGCTGTTGTCCCTCATCAAGAAGCGGATGCTATCTGCCAGTCCGTCTGGGGCGCGCGATGGCGTCACCCTGTGACTGCACGACCGTCCGGCAGCTGCCTCGAGCACGGCAGAGAAGTCGTTTCCGCACATGCGGGACAGTTGGAGAAGAAGAGAGTCGCCAAGCAAGTCGGGGCACATGGCCAACTTCGTCAGGCCCGAGAGGAATGCCTGCTGGAGACGGTGTTCGGACCGCAGAGCACCACTTGCAGCCCGGAAGCATGCCGACCGAATCAGCTCATGTGCTGGGGCGATACCGGCAGCAGCGAGCAGCGCTGAGTGGTGGGCGCGGCGAGGCAGCCCCAGCGCCGTCTTGAGGGTCGCTGTCTGAGTGGCGTGCAGCTCTTCGATGTCAGCTGAGTTGAGTGGAGCGGACGAACAGCCGTACGTCAGTGCTGGCTGAACCACAGTCTTCCAGAGAAAACATTTATCTGCTGGACAGAGCCCAGATGCCAGCATGCCGGCAGGCGCAAGGCTGTACAGGCTAGCCCGCGCTCTTGCCGTGGGGTGTCGGACATGCGGTGCGGCCGACAGGCTGCTGTCCAGTAAGACGCCGAGATGTTCAGACTGTTGGTGGTTTCTCAGCCTCTGACCCGACAGACTCCATCTGGGCTCTTGGGCTAGTAACTCTTGACCGAAGATAATGCAGTGGCTCTTAGTTTTGGCTGGATCTGGGTGGACGAACTCTAGCCTCCAGCGCTGAGCAAAGTCGCCAACCAGCTTCAGCATGGTATCAAGGTTTTTAGCATTTGTAGCTAGGAGGAGCAGGTCATCAGCGTAGCATACAGCCGGCGCATGATGACCATATATGTCCGCGCCGAGGTCGCTCGCGTCCAGTGCTGTCACAAGAGGACGCAGGAAAGCGTTCGCGAACATTGGTGACAGGATAGCGCCCTGCCTGGTGCCGCGGCAGACACGGAAGGCTCTGGACGTGGAGCCAGCAAATGTCACGCGGGCTGTGAGTTGACGATACCAAGTCAGCATCAGCAGCCATGAGCTGGGGCTGAGGTACGAGGCTAAGCGCATAAAAAGCCCGTCGTGCCAGATCTTATCGAAACATTTCCTGGCGTCCAGGTTCGCAGCATAGACAGGTAAGCCGTGATGCCGGTTCCATTGGATGGTCTCACTGGCAAGAAGTGAGGCCTCGCTGGTGCCGCGCTGCGTGGCGAACCGGAGTTGAAGCCCATGGGGCCTGAAGCTGCCGTCTAGCTCGTCCAGTACCAGCATCTCCAGCAGCTTGGAGGTACACGTCGTCAGGCTGATGGGCCGGTAATTGTTCAAGTTGTTTGGATCGAGCTGCGATTTTTTCAGCAGAGGTATAATGACGCTCTCGGAGAACGCGTCCGGAACGTCACATGTAGTAAAACAGGCCGACATAAGGCGAGCCAGGGCGGTCAGCAACGCAGGCGAGCAGCCGTGAATAAGGTGTTCCCCTGTCACTCCATCCGCGCCCGGCGCCTTACCGGGCAGAAGGCGTCTGAGCAGGCCGGCGACTTGGTCGGGAGTGACGGTGCGAGGACGAGCCGCCGACAGGCAGAGCTGTGCTCTTTCTTCAACTGCAGCGGCAATCCGAGACTGATCGGCATCTAGCAGCGTGAAGTCGTCCCTGTGAACCGCCTCAAAATGAGTAGCAAACTCTGAGGCCGTACGCGTTGTCCCACTGGATACCTCGCCTCGGCGGACTCTCTTGACACGGCGCCAGAATCCGCTCACGTTGCCATCTTTTCGAAGTTGATGAAGCAGCCGGGCTTCTTTCTGAACAGGGGCCAGAGCTGCTGCGCGACGCGCCCTCCGGTATTCCCGCCGTGCAGTCCGATAGCAGCAGTGGACGGTGGAACCGAGTGGTCGTCCACAACTGGTCCAGATGTGGAGCCAAAAACGGACGCGGTTGCGCGCGGCCGCTGTGTCCGGAGTCCACCAGGGCTTGGGTCGGTGCTGTTTCCTGGTGCAACCGGCCGCTCTAGCAGCTGTGAGTATGCAGTGAGTTATTGTCGCATTCAGAGCATCCAGAGACTCGCCACATACAGATAGATTCCTATCGAGCAGGTCACCCAGCGTTCGTCTGTAAGTTTCTATTCTGTCGGCGCGGTCCCAACAGATAACTTCTGTGTCAAGGGCTGCAGTGCTGCGGGTGGTGTCGGCGGTACCTGATGTCTCCTGTGGTGCTGCAGCGGACACCAAAACACGGCAGGCGAGAGGCTGGTGCGGACTGAGATTCTCAGCGTGCAGAGGCAGAATTTGGCAGTCAGTAATGCCCGGGAGCAGATCACACGGCACGGCTATATGATCTATATGACTCTGGCAGGCACCACGCGAGTAAGTGAAGTCCATCGGCTGGGGGAATAGAAATTCTGCTACAACAAGCTCGTTATGGTCCTGCATAGCGACGCTGTGTCGAGTGAAGCCCTTGAGCCGATGCCACTGTGATGGGCGTTGCGCCGCTGTCATTCTCGGTAGTGCACAGTTGAAATCTCCAACTAGGACTACGGGGGCAGAGGGTCGCTGCGCAGCAATCAAGGCGTCCAACTTGGCTGTGACAATGTCGTACTCATCAGAGTTGCCGCCGGACCCGTCCCAAAACGGCAAGTAGCAGCCGATGACATTCAGCACGGGCTGCCTATTGAACAGTGCCGTTATGCCACACAGGCGTGGATCGTCGCAATCAAGTGACCTGAAGGTCAGTCCCGGTCGGCGGCGGCAAATAACAATCAGACCGCCGCGTCTTCTGCCTTCTCCCGGCCCGGGCGGGGCTTCCATTGAAAATGATTGGAACACCTGGAGAGAGTCATATCCAGCGGCGGCAAGAATTCTGTGCTGAGCTCGTTTGATTCTGATTCTGTGCTCGTTTCGGGTGCTGAGCAGCGGCCTGAGAGGCAGGAGGAGCTCCGAGAGCTCGTCGACGAATGGGGCGACCTGGTTGGCGAGGCCGAAGAAACTTCGGAGCTCAGAGATGTTCTTCGGTGTCGGGAACGACGAGA
Organism: Amphibalanus amphitrite; assembly: GCF_019059575.1. Taxonomy (NCBI): domain Eukaryota; kingdom Metazoa; phylum Arthropoda; class Thecostraca; order Balanomorpha; family Balanidae; genus Amphibalanus; species Amphibalanus amphitrite. The sequence goes on from NW_024882556.1 coordinate 57,569, forward strand.
TGGCCGACGTCAGCTGAGGGTCGGGCTCGTAGCCGTCCGCCGATATGATGAAGCCGGCGAATTTCACCTTCTGTTGGGCCAGCTGCAGCTTCCGCCGGTTCAGGGAGATGCCTCTCTCCTCGCAGCGCTCCATGAAGCGACGGACGTCACGGATGTGGTCCTCCCTGGTCCGACTGTAGACCACGACGTCATCCACGATCTTCTTGTAGCCGGTGAGGCCGGAGAACGCCTCGTCCATGCGCCTGTTGTAGTGGTCAGATATCGAACTGACCCCGTACGGCGCGCGTAAAAACGCGTACCGGCCGAACGGCGTGATGAACGTCGTCTTCAGCACGCTGTCCTGATGAAGAGGGCACTGGTGGTAGCCCTTTGCCGCGTCGAAGACGGCGAACCACTTCGCCTCCGAGCTCGCTATAGAGGCAACTTCCTCCAGCGGGGTGGGTGCCTGGTACTGCTCGGTGCGGACGAACTTGTTCATGCGAGACAGGTCCACGCACAGCCTGATTCCTCCCTCCTTCTTCGGTTCAACGACGATCGGTGCACACCACTCAGTCGGCTCCGTGACGGGCACGATGATGCCCTCGGACACCAGCTTTTGCAACTCGTCCTTCAGCGGCGTGCGGAGTGAGAGGGGCACTCGTCGTGGGCTCGACACGCGGAACGGCACGGCTTCCTCCCTGAGGTGAATCTTGAACTGCTCCCCCGGCATGACTCTGATGTGGCCATCGAACACGGTGGGGAACTCGGACGTGATGTCCGGGAAGGAGCCTCCCTGGTCCACAGGCGGCTCTGCTGACCCGTCTTCAGATGCAGGTGCACCGGTCGGAAGGCTGCTGTCAGGCCGCTCGACAGGTGTCGCCGCGGTCGCCTCTCCAGCAGCGCCGTCGCGCGACACCGCCGCCACGCAGTCCGATGACGTGCCACCGTCGGGCAGCGCGGCGCGAGACCGGTGCCGATGCCGCGCTGGCCCCGGCTGAGGGCGGTCTGGTGCGTCCCTGGTGCGAGAGCCAGAGGCGGGTTCCGGTAGATCGGCGGTTATCTGCTGCGGATAACCGGCTGGAATGATGTGAAGTCCCTTCACGGCCTTCCAGGAGAGCAGCAGGCCGCTGACGCCCTCCAGGATGTGCACCGACTCCTGCACCGAGACGCGGCCGAGACTCAGCGAGACCGGCAGGACTCCCAGCGACTTGACCGTCTCGCCGTTGGCTGTCCGAGGATGCTGCTCCGGGGGGAGCAGGTTCTCCGGGTACTCGTCCATCTCCTTCAGGAAGTCGAGTCCTCCGACGCAGATGTCAGCCCCGGTGTCAGGCAGCGCGAGTACCGAGGCGCGGCGCTGCGCCGTGACATCCAGGCGCACGCGGGGGGCGCTCTGCACCGAAGCGACCGCGATGATGGCCGACGCGGCCGGTCGCCGCGCCGCACCGTCCGGGCTCCGGTCACTGCTGCCCTCCGACGACTGGAAGCGGACCCGGGTGCCGCGCCACGGCTGGCGCCGTTGCGATCGCCGCGTGTCCAGCGACGGGGACGGCGATCTCGACGACGAGCGGTACGGGTCGGGCCTGTAGCTCCGCCCAGGTGGCGAGCTCCGCGGCCGAGACGGGGCCAGCCGGCGGCGCTCGTACGACGTGGTCGGTCGGCGGTCATCGTAGTCGCCGGATGCGTCGGGGCAAATTGCCGCGAAGTGGTCCAGCTGACGGCAGCTGCGACAGCGCTGACCCCGGGCCGGACACGCGTCTCCCATCCGGTGACGTCGCCGGCCGCACGCAGCGCACCAGCCGCCGTCGCGCCGCCTCGGTCCAGCGCTCGGCGGCGCTCGGTGGCGCTCGGCGGCGTCCACTCGGTGGGCGGCGGCCCGGGCGAGTCCGCCTGCCCGCAGCTCCACGGCGTCTCTGGCGGCCGCCTCGTCGGCCCTGCAAACAGCGATGGCATGCGACAGCGAGAGGTTTTGGACGGCGCAGAGTCGTTTGACGGTCTCCGCTGATCTCAGACCCATCACAATCCTATCCCTGATTAGCGAATCATTACACGCGTCACAAAATTTGCAAGCACGAGACAATTCACGCAGGAAGGTTAGAAAATCATCAAAGACCTCCCCTTCAGTCTGAAACCTTTCGTTAAACCTCTTCCTTTCGATAACCTCGTTTACTTGGCTCACTGCGAAACGCTCCAGCGCGTCCAGTACAACCTCGGGATCGGCACGCTGGACCTCGGTCAGCTCCAGGTTCCTCAGGACGCGGCGACTCTCCGGGGTCATGACATTTTTCAGGGCAGCCAGCTGAATGTCAGGTTCAGCGTCTATCAAGCCGGTCAGGAGCACGTAGTCCTCCCAGCTTTCTCTCCACACCAGGAAAGACTCACCCCGGTCCGTGGAGAGGTCCAGGCTGTCCGGTGCTCGTACTCGGCCCGCCCACGGGGCCGGCGCGCTGCGGGACGCACGACCGCGGCCGGCCCGCTGCCGCGGCGCGGCAGCCCGAACCGCGACGGAAGCGGCCGGCTCCCGAGACGCATCCGCTACGCTGTCGGCGTCAGAGTCCCCCATTGCTGGGTCGAAAATGCACAATAATTATGCACGTCGCCCTGTCACACTTGCACTGGTAATCGCACGTTCACGACCCTGCCGGCTGCGCCATGTGAAGACGCCTCTGAACCGGTGCAGGTGTATTGTTCACAGCGAGCGAGCGTGGCGCGGACCCAGTAGAGACTGACGCGGCCCCGCACGGTCCGGCCGGGAGCCGCCGCCGGACCGTGCCCCGAGGGCACACACGGTCGTAGAGATGCAAACCCCAGGTACAGACTGGGGATGCACACCACCACAGCCATGTCCTGAGCTTGGTTGAAATTCTTCCATGCATTTAAAAATAATCGCGAAAAATTAGGGTCTCAAGAGGTCTGGCGTTAACATTAGTGTCTGCCGCACTGGCAGCACCGAGAGCCCGCTCACTCGCGCCCACCCCTCTCCTCCCCCCCCAAGGGTCAGGCGATCCAGTGGCCCTCAAACCTGACCGCCCTCCGCTGCGCCGGTTCACCAGCGCCACCCTGCCATGCTGCGGTACTTTCAAGACAGACTGTACCTACCTACTCAAATTTTATTTTAATGAATTTCGATGTATTTTAACGCGGTGTGTTTTAGGCTTTTAGTTTTGGCTTTTACTGTCTGTTCACTTTTACTGTGTGATTTTGTCTTTATTAGGTCGTTCAATAAGTAACGAACAATCGGTCATAACTTCTTTATTTCTTTATTTAATACTTTAAAACTTTCACAGAATATAGATCAGACATTTCCGAATGCAGCCTATGCCTCAAACCAGTCGCCGCCCGCCTGCACACACTTCTCCCAGCGTTCCGGCCAACGCCGGAATTCCGCCCGGAAAAACGTGTTTTCCGTCTTTTTCACCCAGTTCATGACAGCGCACATGACTTCAGCGTCGGTCTCGAAGTGTTCACCATGGAGGCCATCCTTTAGGGGACCAAAGAGGTGAAAATCTGAAGGAGCCAGGTCCGGACTGTAGGGCGGCTGGGGCATGATATTCAGCCCTGTCGGCTGTCACGCGATCTCCTCGCGCGTGGCGTGAGACAAGTGCGGTCGGGCGTTGTCATGATGTATGGTGATGTTGTTGACATCCGAGCCGCGCCTCTTCTTCAGGATTGCTTTTCTCAGTCTCCTGCAGGAATGTGATGTAGCGGCCCGCTGTCCATAGTCCGCCCAGGTTCAAGAAAGCCCACCAGGATGACACCATGACAACGCTCGTCCGCACATGTCTCACGCCACACGCGAGGAGATCGCGAGACAGGGCTGAATATCATGTCCCAGCCGCCCTACAGTCCGAACCTGGCTCCTTCAGATTTTCACCTCTTTGGTCCCCTGAAGGATGGCCTCCGTGGTGAACACTTCGAGACCGACGCTGAAGTCAGCTGCGCTGTCAAGAACTGGGTGAAAAAGACGGAAAACGCGTTTTTCCGGGCGGAATTCCAGCGTTGGCCGGAACGCTGGGAGAAGTGTGTGCAGGCGGGCGGCGACTGGTTTGAGGCAAAGGCTGCATTCAGAAATGTCTGATCTATAATCTGTGAAAGTTTGAAAGTGTTACATAAAGAAATAAAGAAGTTATGACCGATTGTTCGTTACTTATTGAACGACCTAATATATAATGACGTGGATGCCATAGAACCCATAAAAGTGGAGGCACCGAATACACTCTATCTATGGAAAATACCCCAATCATGCGTGGGTTGAAGGACCGTGCCCCCCCCCTGCACGTGCCAGGTGTACCCTACGGTGTTAAAATTGCCGAACAATATAAGATTTATGCTTATTGCTTATGGCCGGTAAGTTTCAGACGAATTGGTTCAACCAGTTGGCCTGCAGTCCTTGCACTTATCAGCGGTGTATAATTTGCTTGCACGTGTAGGTATATTACGTGCACTGTGCACCCTATGTTGGTCATTTTATACCAACGCGAAGCACTCGTCAAGTTCTACCAGTGCGCCAAATTTTATGCCGCTAGCTCAAACTTTATCTAGACCAGAGGATCCCCGGTCAAAAAAGAAATCCGCCTGGTACGTGCCAACTGCCACGTGTACTCCATGGTGCCAGAATTGCCAAAGGATGGAATTGCTTGCCTTCTGCTTATGGTCGGCAAGTTGCGGACTGATTGGCTAAACCAATTGGTCTACATCCCTGGCAATACGTAGGAGGGGTAAAAACTGTTCGCACTTGTATAGCACGTCCACCACTCACCCCATCACGACCATTACATGACCTTGGAGCGCTTCTGGAGTTCTACCAGTGTGCCAAATTTGAAATTATCTTTCCGTACACACTGCACACTGCACAGTCTAGATATAGTCTATGGGTGTATATTGGTGTGCCATTAAGACTGCACTACTGGGAGGCCCGCGGTAGCTCAGCCCCATCGTAGACAAAGTCCTTGGCGCCGCGCCTGCATACTCTGCTGATATTGTTAAAAGGCACCATACAAAAAATGCTAAAAATTTGGTAACGTTGCAGCCAATGGTTTGTCCTCTTCGAATGAAGTAGGTAGTGTTGTATGTGCGATGTGGCTGCGCTCAGCTGGCTGTACCCACTGACTGGCGCGTTGCGCGCGTCTGTGCGGTCTCAGGCGTGCCCCGAGCCGCCGCTGCCCGACAGTCTGGTACACCGGCTGCACGTCTGTCTCTCGGAGCCCGTCTGCTATGACGAGATGGCCGTGAGCTTCTCCCGCCTACAGCAGGACTGTCGCGACTACCTGGCTCTGCTCAGACACTATAATCTGCCCGTGGACGACAGCCTCCAGGTGAGCCGTGGGCGTGCAGACGGCGGCTCGCCCCGCCCGCAGTGGCGTTTCATAGCCGCTAGCGTAAGGTCGATCGGACCTCCAACCACTCGAGTTATAGCTTCGCGGAAGAACGAGTGTGCTTCCCGAGGCTGCATAGTGTTGTGATTACTGATAAAAGTGGACTGTATTTATTACATTTACGTCTTTCGATCAGAACGATGGTGACGACACCAACCGAACGATTTGCCTTGATTTTCAAAATAACAAGAAATTAACTCAAGTGGATCCACTGGCGGTCGCAGCCGCTAGCAAAAGGGGGGCCAAAGTCACACTCGCGGGACATAACATTTTTCCGTCACCGGGAGGGGGGGGGGGGGTGATCGGCTAATTTTGTTACGTCCACGAGGTGCCGCGCATTTGGCATTACTTATGCTTCATCCATCTGATTCTTGCGTGAAATCTTTAAGCTCAATTTAAGGCAAAATCACCAGTTCCATTTCCCGTCCCACGGTGCTTCCACCGGTCGGCCCACTGCACCATGACGACGGATCGGTGTAGCATAGGTATAGGGGAGAGAGGTCATATTGCGCCATGTTCTTAAATGCGCCACACCTTCCTCCTGCCCAAAATTCGATTCGAACGAATACTCGAATGTGTGCATTTACTTCACCACCAATAACTCGCTCTTATTCCGGTCCACGGGGGCAGGTGAGGTGTCTCAATTTTCTCGCAGACAATTTTTTGTGATTTCCTCTATTTTCTTACGCGAAAGTCTATTTCGACCCTTGCTAGTGTCATGCCTTATCTTAGAGATAGTGATTGAACTAATAATCATTGTTAATTGCTTGTTTAATGGTAGTTTTGAACGTTTATCACCACCGTGGCTTCGCTGTCGTCGCCATATTTGAAGCTCATGAAAAATGTGTTCCATTCGTAATTGCGCCCACCCTATTTGCGCCCTATTCTTCAACCCAGAGAAACAGCATCTGGTGGTTGGGACACATTTCATTGAACACTTTGATTATTAGAGCGCTCACCTTACCATTACATTAGCCTTCACAGCATAAATGGTTAATGGGCTGACACGTTCAAATAGGCTACTTAGTTAGGTGACAAACCGTTGTTTTTAATAGGGCGCTTTTACATGAGAGGCATGGACGCTTTTTGATGGAGGAGTCCGTAAATGCGCCCTTTGCAGATGTGCCGGAAAGCTTTTCTCTTGTTAATTTTTCTGGGTGTGATACAAATTGGGAGTTGTTATTTGATGCCAAAATAACTGAGGTACAACTTGAGATATCATCAAACATGACAGCTGGTCAACTTTAGCCGCAATAGGCCGATATCCTTAAGGTGGCGCAATATGACCTCTCTCCCCTACTGGAATGTCAGGCACGCGGATTCATGACCTTACCACTATAAAACAATTCGGAAAAGTACAGATACCTCTTGCTTTGAATAAGCATGTGAAACCCAGAGAGCATTTTCAGACTATGACATTTACCCATATAGGTAACATGTCTAGTTGTGTGGCGGCGGGAGAGAGTAGGTACACCGACCTCTGGAGACCCCCCACAGGTTCCAAGCTTTCAAAATTGGCATCTGAGGGCCGCGCGCGACTCCTGCGGGGCTTCGCAACGGCTCTAATGGGGCTCACTCAACCTGCCTAGTCTTACTGCTAAAAAGACTGGCCCTGAGCCCTAAGGACTTCATCAGTCTCTGCCAGCCCCAGGACCCACACCGGCTCATGGGGTCCCGGCGTCGAAATATGAGGGAATCTGCGCGGGACCATCAGGACGTAAAGTAATCTCGATCAGGACCAACGTAAGGCTGTGCCGGAGACTGCGTGAGCCCTCTGATCTTCAGAAACCCACCCATGTATGTTTTCACGTAGAGGCCAGTTTAGGGCCCTCAGAGACCAGTACAGGGCCTGCAAACTACAAAGGCCAGTAGTTGGAGACAATCAGTGACCGAGTTGGGCTCTCAGAGGCTAATGTGGGTCATTACAGGCCAACATGGGCCCTCAGAGGTCAGCGTGGGGCCCTAAAAGCGTGCCGGTCCCGTAGCTCAGTTGGTTAGAGCGTTGGACTCCGCGTGGTGAGAGCACGCGTTCCCGGTTATGACAGTCCGGGATCGAAGCGCGACGGGCGCTCGACATTTATGTGCCTCCTGACAGGTATGGTTGCGGTTGGTGGCAGGCCGTAGCCAGGCGAAGTCAGCGAGGGGACCGGCCGTGCGCGGCTTTGTGCGCACGTTAAACTTTGGACTCTAAATCCTGCCATAGAATCGGAATTGCGCGATCGGAGGGTAGAGGGCAGGGTCATCGCAACAAGCTTCGCTTAGCGGTGGCTCCGTCCTTGTGAATCCTTCCCATCAAAAGGTTCGGGCTAAATTTATAAAAAAAGACCGGCATGAGCCGTCGTTGGACCCCAGAGGCCAGCAGAGGGTCCTCAAAGGCCAAGATGGGCCCTCCTCAGAGGCCAATGCAGGCCCTTAGAGGCCAGCATCGGGTCTTCAGCAGCCAGTGCGGGTCCCTCATTGGCGCCTAAAGGTTCGTCTTGGGACACCACAGACAGAAATAAGGCCACCAGAGACCGGTGTGAGACCCTCAGACGCCGGTTGGGACCCCTGAGGCCGGTTAGGGGCCCTCATAGGCCAGATGTGGGGTCTCAGCATGGGTGTAACTTTGTATACTTTCGAGGTCCCATGTGGGACCCCAATGCGAACATTTGGGACCCCAATTGTCATTTTGGGACCCCAATAGTGGAGGCCCCCGAGACGCATCAGCTACTTTGCAAACGGAGGTCCGATATTCATATAAAAGGTTCTCTGTTTAAATAGGAGGCCCCTTGGACAAATCGGAGGCCCTGTTGGACAAATAGGAGGCCCCCTGAACAAGTAGGAGGCCCCCTGAACAAGGAGGCCCCCTGAACAAGTAGGAGGCCCCCTGAACAAGTAGGAGGCCCCCGGAAAACAGGAAGTCCCCTGGAGAAATAGGAGGCTCTCTGGACAAGTAGGAGGCCTCCTGGACAAATAGGAGGCCCTAGACAAATAAGAGGCCCCTAGACAAATAGTAAGCCCCATGGACAAGTAGGAGGCCCTCTGTACAAATAGGAGGCCCCCCTGCAAAAATAGGAGGCCCCCTGGACAAATAGGAGGTCCTAGACCTAGACAAACAGGAGGCCCCTTTCACAAAAGGAGGCCCCTGGACAAATAGGAGGCCCCATGGACAAGTAGGAGGCCCTCTGTACAAATAGGAGGCCCCTGCAAAAATAGGAGGCCCCCTGGACAAATAGAAGGTCCTAGACCTAGACAAAAAGGAGGCCCCTTTCACAAAAGGAGGCCCCCTGGACAAATAGGAGGCCCCTTTCACAAAAGGAGGCCCCTGGACAATTAAGAGGCCCCCTGAACAAGGAGGCCCCCTGGATAAAGAGGAGGCCCCCTAAAAATAGGAGCCCTCTGGATAAATAGGAGGCCGCTTGGAAAATAAGAGGCTACTTTAACCAATAGGAGGCCCCTTGGACAAATAGGAGGCCCCCTGAACATGTAGGAGGCACGCTGGACAAATAGGAGGCCTCTTGGGCAAAGAGGCCCCCTAGAAAAATAACAGGTCCCTTGGACAAATAGGAGACCCCCTGGACAAATAGGGGACCTCTTGAACAAATAGGAGGCTCCATGGACAAGTAGGAGCTAGAGGCTCTCTGTACGAATAGGAGGCCCCCTGGACAAATAGAAGGCTCCCTTAACAAAAAGGAGTCCCTTAAAAAAAGGAGGCCCCGGGACAAGTAGGAGACCCTTGGACAAATAGGAGGCCCCTGCACAAATATGAGACTCCTAGTCGAATAAAAGACCCCTGGATAAATAGGAGGCCCCTGGACAAATAGGAGGCCCCTGAACACGTAGGAGGCCCCCTAGATAAAGAGGAGGCCCCCTGGAAAATAGAAGCCCCCTGGATAAATAGGGGACCTTCTGGAGAAACAGGAGGCCTCCTGGACAAATAGGAGGTCCCATAGACGAATAGGAGGCCGCTTGGACAAATAGGAGGCGCCGTTAACCAATAGGAGGCCCCCTAGACAAACAGGAGGCCCTCTGTAACAGTAGGAGGCTCTCTGTACGTACAAGAGACCGGCGCTGTAGAAGCTTAGCCGTATGTACGCTAGGAGGCTCTCTGTGCAAGTAGTCGAAGTAGGAGGCTCTCTGTACTGTACCTACAATTACAAATAAGAGGCCCCCTGGGTAACTTAGATGCAACACAAATCGGAGGTCACCTATAAAAAAGCGGGACTCTGTTGGAATACCTGATTTAATAAATTATTTTCCTGATATTCAAATTACTTAGGTAATCCTCGTCCGCACATGGTGGGGGGGGGGGGGCAGTGGTTGCCACACCCCCCACCCCGACCTAGGTAGTTTTTTTTCTGCTCTGCACTAAACATTTTGATTGCTAGAAGTCGGATATTTCGTATAGCTGCTGCTCTATCCTTTTTTAGCGTCCACTGAAAATTTCAAGTTTCTGTGGTTTTTGGTTTCGGAGATATGACCTTATTCTTCAGGTAATGTCATAACCCAAATGACAAATACCCAATATCTTGCGTTGGCGTTGGGTCTTGTGAGCTTTTGACACCTTGATTTCGGCCTTTTTTGTCAGTCTTACCTCCCACCTATCATGGAACATGTTGTTCAATGATGTAGAGATGCCAGGGTCAGGGTCAAGGTCAACCTAGGTCGTCTAAAAATATTGCGTTTTAGGCAAGCTGAATTTACTTTCGTGAAGTTTCTTTGACTGTATTTTTGGCAAAAGCTTCTCAGTTCATGATCTCATGTAATATGGACACATTCACAGTCGGTGCACACATCAGTATACTCGTACACACAGACACACACAGACATACAAACACATGTCATTGACCTTGAGCTAACTTGACCTGAAATGACCACAGCCAGCAAAAACCTAGTCGGATAGTGTGACAAAGAGGTTCTAGCTGGCTTGGCACCACAATACGGCAGCGTCATCGGTACATGATGAGCAGCGCACGTGATATTCCAACGGGCAACGGTGACCCCAAACAGCAACATTCTTTAGTTTGACCTGACCTGGAAGGTCAATGACTGACCTGATGAGGTAAAATTGGTATCATTGGATTCGTCACTTCCCAAAGAATCTGTTGCTCTTGACCGCAAGGCTTAAAATCTTGTAAGAAAAAATTGTGGTGATGTCGAATAAGATACCTACACAAGCAGCGGGCCAACCCATCATATACCGATGACGCTGCCGTATTAGTGCCAAGCGAGCTAGAACAGCTCTTTGTCACACTATCCGACTAATTTGCTGGCTGTGGTCATTTCACGTCAAGTTAGGTCAAGGTCAATGATATGTGTTTGTATGTCTGTGTATGTCTGTGTATGTACTGATGTGTGCACAGATCGGTTTGTGTGTCCCTATTACACTTGATCATGAACTGAGAAGCTTTTACTAAACATACAGTCAAAGAAACTTCACGAAAAGTAAATTCAGCTTGCCTAAAGCGCAATAATTTTAGATGACCTAGGTTGACCTTGACCCTGACTCTGACATCTGTACATCGCAGAACAACATGTTCAATGATAGGTGGGAGGTAAGACTGGCAAAAAAAAAGCCGAAATCAGCGTGTCAAAAGCTCACAAGGCCCATAGCCATCGCAAGATATTGGGTATTCGTCATTTAGGACATGACATGACCTGAAGAACAAGGTCATATCTCCAAACCCAAATGCCGCAGAAGCTTGAAATTTTCAATGGACGCTGAGAAAAGATAGAAAAGCAGCTATACAAAGAAAATCAGGTTTCTAGCTTTAAAAATGTTAAGTGTAGAGCAGAAAAACTAACTTGGGGGTGGCGACCCTCCCCCCAGGTGCCGGCGAAGGTTAACCCTCACACTTTCTGGGGTCGGCTTACGGCTAGATTCCTTGCGCAATGCTGTGCCGTTAATTTTTTTTCTATTATAAAGGCATTGTGTTTTATTGTCAAAAGTGAAAAAGCCAGAAATTTTCGTCGATTTCGGATGCCGCGGGGGATATTTACATACAATGTCACCCTGCTGGCCTGGATCCACCAGTAGGGTCAGGTGACCTACCATTTCTTTATCGATATTAAAAAAAAATCATGGCATCAGAGCTGTGACGAAAAATAAGTGGCCTAAATCCGATGAGAAAACTGGATTTGGGGGTACCCCATGTTTGGCTTCTGAGCCTCTGGTCCCCCAATGAAAATTTCTTAGAGGAGGCCCTGGCGTGGCTCGTAAATTACCGCTTCCGCAATTGGAGGCCCCTAATTGCTTGGAGGCCCCCACTAAATGGAGGCCCCCTTGGACGTTTGGGACCCCAATGGTGATGTCAAAGTTTCACCCATGGGTCTCAGAGGTTGATATAGGCTCTTAGCGGTCAACGTGGGCGCTTGACCGCCACTGAAGTTCCCTCAGAGGTCAGTGTAGGACGCTCAAAGACCGGTGTGGGAGCTATATTAATAGCTGGGCGTGGGTTTTTTGAGCCTCGTGACGATCGAATAATTGCCAGGGCCCCATACACCTATATGGGGGCCCATTGGTTGTTTGGGGGGGGGGGGCGCAAATGATATGATGGCCCCCTTTATTGACCTTTGGGGGCATGGCCCTGATGCCCCCCCCCCCGCGACCGCCATTGTGTACACATTACACACATGCCTCTGAGATGACATATTAGCGCATGCAAACTCTATGCAGGCCCCGGAGTTCCCACGCTAATCCTTAAGAAACCAAGCCGGCATACGGCGTCACCTTCGGGCTTCTGAGGTGCACAGCACCAACCCATCAGGTCTTACTTTAGTGTCTTTAGAGCCAATCTCCTTTAGCAGGGCCCACCCACCACTGGCGAAGAGGGTCTCATGCCAGCCATTGCTGGGCCTACGAGAGCCTCAAGTAAACCCACGCTGATATTCCATATAAGATCCGGCCATACTCGTGAACCGGTGCCAGCGACGCTGACCGCCAAATTGACAGAATGCGAAACTGAGCCCACTCATGAGTGAACTTTACGTCCTTTGATGGCGCTAGAAAGAAAATGAAACCTACGAAAAGCTTTTTTAGGACTTTTGTTCGATCTGAAAGGTGGGGCCAAAAGATAGTATGGCCCCACCTTTCAGCACCAAAGGGGGGGCCATGGCCCCCGTGGCCCCCCCCCCCCCTGGGACCGCCAGTGAGTGGATCTGTATTGCATACAACAGAGCAAACAGATATGACGAGGCTCACACTATGCCTAATTGAAGCGACCCAAACGAGGCAAACTAAACCATCGGACCTTACATCGAGATCAATACATCGTAATATTCAAGTGGGGACATTGATAGTTTAAGCATGGATTACCTACTACCTGGATCGGCAACTCCGCGGAATTCCCATTGTACTGCGCGACCGCCCGAAAGTGCTGCCACCTATCGAGCAAACTGGTCCCTGCTAAGGACAGCCCGCCGCCGCCGCCCAGTCAGGCAGCGGCCAATACCAGCAAAGTCCGAAAATGACCGGCAAGTTACATGGCCTTAACCAGCCGCGGCTAAGTTGGGCATCGGCCAACAGTGTTGGGTCCCGAAAGAGTGGTACAGGACGGTTCCATAGACTCTCTATCGTTTTGGAAAGAATGGTGTGCATGGGTCGTTTGCCGAGCGCGACTGGCTGATTTTACCTCAGCACGTCGTATTGTTAGCTCTCATGGCCAGGCCAGGCGCCTTCTGCCTGCAAATACCTTCGATCAAACGACTTTGTCTATCACTCGGGTTGCCCTCTTGCTGATCATCTTAAGCATTCGGACTCAGTCGTCGGCACAGGGAATGTGCCGTTCGCCGTGAAACATCCGAATCATTACTACAGCCATTTTGACTGACTTATAAAGATCAAGACAAATGCTGTCATATCGATTAACGAACATCTGCATCATTTAAAATTTCTTTCAAGAAGCATTCCAGGATTATAAGCTTACCATACGTTGTTTCGTTAAAAAACTGTTTCCGTATTGAACTTATATTTGCCGTCGCATGAGCGAAATGCATACTGAGTAGAGGCTGAAACCGACTCTTTCCGCAGTCAGAAATCATGTGCGAGACCGAGAGCCTATTCAAATAAACCCCGGTCGCACTCGCATCCATAGCACGCACCTACTTGCGTGTGATTGATGCTATTGCAACTTAATGAATTTCGCGTGCGATTTCCTAGTCTGTTCCGGTCTGAGGTTCAGAATTTAACACAGGTTCAAATGACAACTAAGAGGAAAGATGACACACAATGTTTACAATAATAGACTGATAGGAAGTCTTCGAGAAACGACGTGCCACATGCCTACTAAACGGTGTCGTAGCACCAAGTTGGTTTCCAATTCACATCTCCCACCAGAGTATATCGGGAATAAATGCAAGCACGATAATGCACACGAACGCATTATCCGCTCAATGGGTATGCCCATAGGTATGTTAGTCAGTTACACATGCGCTGTGATAACTTAAACAATTTTCGGTCGAGCCAGTTCACAGTTCACACCCCGTCCGCCTGCTGCCGTCACGTCACACGTGTCCGCAGCGGGCGTGCACCTGCGAGTGCGTGCATCATAATTCACATCACAAATCACAGGATGCCAATTCAAGTCAGCACACCGTGAAAACTGAACCCATCTCTTTGATCTGAAACAAAGATAGAGAGAGGGAAATTAGATACCTGAGCATACCATAATGAAATGGAGAGTGAGGGCATTCCAAGGCAAACTGTTTCCCCACAGGCCACAACATCACAAAAAAGTATTTTACATTGCGATGATGTTGAGCAAAAAAAAAATAATAATAATACCTTGACAGGATACTACCTAACAAAAGTACCCAAAAGCTTAACACCTCATCTGCTAGGCTTACATAGTTTAAAATGACTTTGATCTTACTTAAATCTATCTGATATCTACACAGTTTGTCTAGCACTCGTTCTAAAAAAGTGATTGTTTTTGTTATATATCATTCAATGGAGGGAAGCTCTCAAACTTCTTCGTACAACTCTGGACCTTTCGACTTTTGAGAAAAGAAGGAAGCTGATGTCAGGGACCAGGGTCGGCACTCTTTTGTGGTTGACACTGGCTGCCGTTAGGCTTTCTTTTTACTGTCAAATGGTTCAGTTTTTCAGGCTGAGAACATGATTTATTTAAATGTGTTTTTTGATCCAATATCATTCAACTCTACTTTTGAAATCAGGGCATTGGCAAATGGCAAGCAGGTTATAAAAATTAGCTGAAATGACATGATGCCAGTTAACTGCTCCTGAGTCCTGAAGTGTGTTGCACTCTTGTCAGCCGTTCAGAGAAATACGTAGGAAACTGATATGGGTGAGCAGTGAGTAGGTACTGAGCAGTGAGCAGTGGACCAATTTATAGGTACACTAACTGATTTTGCCAAACTAAAAACTCATCAAAAACTTAAGCAATTCACAACTAACAATGCATCATCCACCACCTATCATGCGCTACCAAGACCGAAATTGTGTCACAAACAAAACCATGGCTATATCATCAGCGGCATGTATAAGCTTGAGATATGATGTGTCAAACATATAACAAACATATAAAGAAGATAAAATTGAACATATAAATTATTGATTAACCAATTACGGCCCAAATTATATGATTTTTGACGACATACGGCGAGAAGCAATGTGCGCCAGTATGGTCAACAGCCCCTCTTTACAGTAATATCTTAGGCCACTCAGACCTTCCAACCATAAGAAAACCTTACCAATCTTACCTTGCCGTCTTCCTGCATCTTCTGAAACCTTCCAATCTGCTCCAAAGGGGCTTAACTTTTCAAAAAACAAGGCAAACGACCCTACGACGCGACGCCGACCATTGTTTTGAATAGCACCCGCTCCCCCGCGTCCTTAGCGCTCGACACCACTGCCACCTAGCGGTGGTCGCAAACATCGAGGAGTTGCCGATCCAGTATCTACTTCATCCATGGTTTAAGTTATTTGCCAGTGTTTAATTTCGCCGACACCGGGGTGCAGTGGACCGGTAGCTAAACCGATTCCGCCCGGAGCCCGAGTTGATACGCCGGCCCTTGCCTCACAGACCGGGGCGGTATCAGTACCGTACCCGCTCGCGAGGAGGTCCAGAGATCAACTGGCCGGCGTTACCTGGCCGGCCCTGACATAAGCTCGGGTCCCCGCCCCGGGCCATAGACACAGCACACGGCCCACGACCCGTACACGTGCACCCACCGCGCCGGCCGCTCGCCGGCCGGCTGACCGCTACCGCTGGGCGCGTAACAAACTAAACGGCGCTAGGCACAAATCACGACATTTCTCCCCACCTTGAAAAGTGGTCACTTTTCAACAGCGCACAGAAACAGCGCAACTCACAGCACTCCCAATTCCACACGCCACGCTGTCGATACGCTTACGATGCAGGGTGAACCACGGGGGCACCACGTCCGGCGCCCGCTACCGCAGAGGCACCACTCAGGGGAAGGCGGTCCTCAGTTTCGAGTCGAGTCGAGTCGCTCCAGCAGCCAGCAGGGCTGCCCTGAAGCGTGGCAGTCTCGAAGCGTTTCGGCTCCTTTGGCGTGGCTCAGGACCCGGTCGTCCCGGAGACCGGGACGATATATGGTGGTGGCCCGAGGCCCCAGCATCCACCAGCTCGAGACAAGCCATGCTTCTAAGAAGAGAGGAAGTTGTAAGAACACTTTCACATGTATACAGTGTCACGATGCATGTGGAGGGAGAATTTTATCATCAAGGGATGCTATGTTTGAATGACTCATCCAGTAATAACGATGCGATAGCAAGGTATTCAGATTTACATCAGGTAAGACAACCTCACCAATGAAAAAAGAGGAAGTAAAACAGGGTCATAACTTAGATCGGTGGCCACACCGCAAGTGATCAGCGATCTCTTGTAACCTTAAGTGCCTAATGTTGCTTAAATACAATGGACTTATCTATCAAACCCATCAATGAAAGGGCTGTCAATGGGCTAACAAATAAGAGACGACGATGCCTATCAAGACATCGGTGATCATACCGAACGTGCCTTAACCTAATGAACTACAACTAGCCTAAGAACGACGAAGAATGCTGGGCCGTCGGTAGCTACACCGAGCTTGACACTTTCACCACGTTTTCAGCGATCAGACGAGGAGGCAGCCTCAAGCTGGAAGAGCCGGTTGATCGGCCTGCGTGTTCTCTTCCCACGCATCAGAATGTTGGCTGCCCTCGGGTGACCGTCGCTGCCGACGATCAAAGATTCAACCCGCGCCAACGGCCAGCGACTGCGGGGTCCTTCTCCATGAACTAGGACAACATCCCCAACAGCAGGCAGGAGTGCTGGACGACCACGCGGCGAGACCGTCCAGGAGCGCAGTGTAGCGACATATTCTTTCATCCACCTTCGGATCAAGTTCTCCCCGACCCGACGGCGATGACGCCATGCTCGGTCCACACGATCTTCAAGCATGCCCCAGTGTGAGACTACCCCGATTGCTGACGAGACTCCGAAAAGGAGATGGGCCGGAGTCAACAGTTCGTCATCACTTGAGATGAGGGGGCGAAGATTCAGGTGAAAGGCCAATTCATACAAGGTGACGGCGAGCTCATCGAACGTCAGATGACACTGATGTAGAGAAATTCGCAAGCACTTCTTTGTGATGCCAACCATTCGCTCCCAAAAGCCGCCCCACCAGGGAGCCGCCTCGGGAATGAATCGCCATTTCACTGAGCGTGGTATGTACTTGATGAGAGCATGGAACGTTTTTGCATTGTCGCTAAGAATGAGCTCAGGCGTCGATCGTAGTGCGAAGAACTTGCGGAGGGCTCTCATGACGTCTTCAGTGTTTTGAGATTTGACCAGTTCAAGATGGACAGCTCTCGAAGTGGCGCAAGTGAATAGAAGGACCCAAGTCTTAGTTCCTTCATCCACGTACAGCGGTCCAAAGAAGTCTACGCCCACTTAAGCGAATGGCCTGCTCGGTTCTGTACGGAAGGACGGTAGGCCACCGTCAGCGGGCTGGTAGCGTAATCCCGTGTACCTTCGACATCTAGCGCAAGTGTTGACCACCCTCTTCACGGTCCTTCGTCTCACCAAGTACTCGGCCGATAGCAGCGCCAGAGTTACCCTTGTGCCTTGGTGAAAGCAGCGTCGGTGCGCTTCGTCGATTATGAGCATGGTAATATGAGCGAACTCGGGCAGGATCGGCAACGGTGGCTCGTGAGTGCGCGGAATGGCACAGAGGACGCCTTCCTCATTCAGCTGGGGTCGCAGTTTCACCAGGGGTGAACCTGCTGGCAACAGAAGACCCCTTTCTATGCACCTCAGCTCAGAGTGATACGAGTTTTCTTGGGCTTCTCGGATCCAAAATTCAAGCGCCTCCTGGCGCTCTTCAGGCGACAGTGGACCAACCCTTCGGTCAGACTGCTTGTGCCTACAGTTGAATATGAAGCGTTTGATCCTTGCCGTTCGCTCCAGGGCTGTCTTCAATGTGGAACAGGCGGTGATGTCGAACAAGCGATCTCGAGTTGTTGGATACGACACCGCAGCTGCCGTCACGACTTTCTGGCAGCTGTCTGCTTTGTCCTCTTTTTGAGCTTCCGGCGAGAGGGCCAAAGCTGTGGCTTCATCTTGTGGTTGTGGCAATCTCTCAGTTAGGCTTGGTGGGCCGTTCCACCACAACCCGCTGTGGCACACAGTTTCAATCGAAACGCCTCTTGTACCGAGATCAGCCGGGTTATCAGTACCCTTGATGTGTTTCCACTGTTTGAAACCTCGAGAATGGCTGACACCCGGTTTTCGACGAACACCTTGCGCGTCTTGCGGTTCCACAGCCAGCACAGGACGTCTGTCGAGTCTGTCCAGAACGTGACGTTCGGATTCTCAATCTGCAGGGTCTCCTTTACGAAGTTCATCAGCCTGACACCGATGAGAGCAGCCATGAGCTCAAGTCGTGGGATAGTCATGCTTGGGTTCAGAGGGGCTAGCCTGCTCTTCGCTATCACTAGCCGAGACTCCCCACCGGTCATCAGATACACAACGGTGCAATAAGCATGCTTCGAGGCATCACAGAAGACATTGAAGATGCCGTCCTGTAGCTCTTGCCCAGAGGATATTGATCGAGGAAACCATACTCTGTAGCCGCTCGAGTTTTTCCACCAGGCACATACTTCTTTCTGCAGCTGGTCCGGGAGTGGATCCTCCCACTTTGTGGATGGTGCTTCCTTCCACAGCCTCTGTAACAGCACCTTCCCTTTGATGAGTCACGGTGCGAGAGCACCGAGGGGGTCGAAAGTTTTGGAGATCGCTGACAGAAGTCCGGCCTTTGTTGTTGGACATTGAAGGACAGGCACGTGCACAGCCAGTTTGTCAGTGCTTGTGCTCCAGATCAAGCCCAGGACACTGCTATCAGGCGACGTATCTCCTGAGACTCGGGACTTGTGCAGACGCATGCTGGCGTCTTCAAACATTTCTGTCATCCGCTTCATTTCCTCTTCCGCTTCCTGGCGTGTGGTGGAGGTGGTACAGATGTCATCCATGTATATGCCAGCCCGAATCTTGCTGCACAGTTCAGGATCCGAGGCCTCATATCTACCAAGGTGCGTGTCGATCGTCATCAGCAGCATATACGGGGCGCATGAGATTCCAAAAGGAACTCTGGAGAATCTCAACAGGAGATCGGACCAGACAAACTGGAGGTATCGTCGGTCCTCGGTCTTCACCATCACTTGGTGGAAGGCAGATTTGATGTCGCTCTGGCAACCAACTGCTCCGAAGCGGAAGTTGAGGACCACTGCAGACAGCCTTAGCAGCAGATTCTCACCAGCATACAGGTAATCGTTGAGGCTTTTACCACGTCCGTCCCTTGCAGAACCGTCGAAAACGATTCTGAGTTTGTCTTTCTGGAACACGCCGCGATGAGGCAAGAAGAAAGCTGACGCCGTGTTTTCTCCGTGCGTTGAGCCATGGCTAGGCTCGGGACCTATCCCGCTGCCAGCCGCTGAACGAGCACGTACGGCTTGTTCTCCTTGTTCAGCTGACTCTGTGGCAGGAACACGTTCACCAGTCGCTTCCTTCTTCGACATTTCTCCCATGCGATGGGAGGCGACTTGAACGGGTAACCTTTCTATCACACAGTTAGACAGCATTTCTCTGATCTGTTCATCATATTTTTTAGCCTTTTCGTCCGTTAGGTTCCTCGTCATGCGCTGTGTCCTTGTCCTCGTAGCCTCGAAGTTGTCCATCGGACGATCGTGAGATCTCCACACGAGACCCATTTCGTAGCGTCCTTCATCGTCATTCCACTGAGGTTCGCATTCTGGTCTCGCCTCTGAGTCTGATGCCTCCTTTTCACTGATTCCGACCGTATCCAAGCTCCACAGGCGCTCCACCTGGCACATGTGATGCGCCCTCCGGCACGTCGGCTGGTCCTGGTCAGGTGATCCATCACCGTGACGACCGTGCACCACGTAGCCGAACACAGTGTCAATTGCTCTCAGACCGTCTCCCAGTTCAACTTGATCCCACAGCACGACATGATACAAGTTATCAATGCCGATCAGGATGTCCACCTCACCGCCCTCAAAATCATCAGCCATCAGATCCGGCAGCCCGGAAGGCCCATTTGGCGGTGGGGTAGCAGGGAGAGGCGAGCAAAGCTGACTGGTGCTCCAGAGCTCAAGGCTCACTGGCCCGTCGCCGAAACGACTGTATAGGCTCACTTTGACTCGGTCGTATTCACGAGGTTCTTCAGCTTTCTCTTGGAACCCGACGCATGAAAAGACTCCCGTGCCTGTGGTCTGAAGACCAAGCTCGCTGGCCAAGGAGCTCCGAATGTATAATGAGTCCGAGCCCCCATCCAACAAAACTCGTGTCATCCGGTGACCTTTCGGACCCTCTGCTTTAACCAGAGCTGTCTGGAAAAAGCAGCCTTTTCCACCGGCGCCGCTGGCGTTGTAGCGGCGCTGACCCAATGAAGGCCGAGACCCAGTCACAGGGCCAGAAGCTTGAGCGGTGGTAGGACGGGGCGAGAATGGCGCTGCTTGTACCGACAGCTCGGGCGCCGTCAGGCTGCATGGGGACTCGCTGGAGCTCGATGCCGTATAGTGGAGCAGAGGATGGTGGCCCCTGCCACACACAGAACAGGAATCGGCCTGACAGTCTTTGGCACGATGTCCGGTGACGAGACATTTGAAACAGGCCTTGGCCGCTTTGGCAGTCTTCCAGCGAGCATCCACAGTTGTGCCTTTAAACCTTTCGCAGCAATCGAGCCCGTGTCCGGTCTTACCACAGGCTGCACAGGAGGCTGGCTTCGATCTGGGTGGAAATCTGGCGTTCTCAGAGCGGTGCACACGCTGTGCGTTCAGATTGCTCGCCACAGGAGGCACTGTGGGCAGAGGCTTGGGAGAGACATCAGCCGTGGTGGCTCCCCTTGCCGACTCTCGAATTCGGATTTCCTCGTGGAGGAATTTCAGGAACTCAGGAAAGTCGGAACTGTTTCGCCTGGCCCATTCAAGGCGCCAGTTCTCGGGTAACTTATCCTTCACGATAGGCAGAAGCAGGCTAGAGAAGCTGTCGGCTGTAACGCCAAGCGAGTTTAATGCTCTCGTGTGTGCCGACACGTGGTCAATCAGCGACCGCATTGCCTTCAGATCGTTTGAGCGGATCGACGGCATGTTCAGCATCTCTCGCATCAATGTGTCTCGGCGTACATCATTCTGCTCAAAGCGCTCTCGGAGCGCTGCTACCGCCTCGGAATACCCCTCTCCAGAGACTGGGATACCATGAATGGCTCTCAGCGCCACACCAGCCAGGTGAGACTTGAGAGCGACAAATTTCTGGACATCAGCGAACCCAGGATTGTTATGGACTGATATAACGAACAACTCCCAAAACTCGGACCACTTCATGACATCACCGTGAAAAATTGGAATTTTCACGGAGAGTGAGGATTTGAGGTCTGCGTTCCCCACTGCGCTCCCTTGTTCAGCCTTGCCCTTGGCTTCTTCAGCCTTCTCAAGACGGGCGAGTAGGCGAGAGCTGAGGAACACCTCGTCCTCCATCGTCTGGACGTGACTCGTGTCATCCACGTAGCCCTGTTCATCCAGCTGGATTTGGATGTCGTGCAATTCGTGCTGAAGTTTCTCAATGTGATGAATTTTCAAGGCAAGCTGATCCTGATCCAAAGTTTTGGAGTCTCCCTGACGATACGCCCTCAAATCGTTGCAAAGCTTCGTAGCTTTGGTGCGAAGTTTAGACCTGGCGGATGCCAACTCCTCCATGACTAAAGATAAAGAGAACTGAAGCTGTCCTAGGCAAAACTACCCGATGAAATAATCGACCTATACTTGAAACCACAGGTCTCGGCTATATCCGGCCCGGAGGACTATGTTGTGATTACTGATAAAAGTGGACTGTATTTATTACATTTACGTCTTTCGATCAGAACGATGGTGACGACACCAACCGAACGATTTGCCTTGATTTTCAAAATAACAAGAAATTAACTCAAGTGGATCTGTATTGCATACAACTGAGCAAACAGATATGACGAGGCTCACACTATGCCTAATTGAAGCGACCCAAACGAGGCAAACTAAACCAGCGGACCTTACATCGATATCAATACATCGTAATATTCAAGTGGGGACATTGATAGTTTAAGTTATTTGCCAGTGTTTAATTTCGCCGACACCGGGGTGCAGTGGACCGGTAGCTAAACCGATTCCGCCCGGAGCCCGAGTTGATACGCCAGCCCTTGCCTCACAGACCGGGGCGGTATCAGTACCGTACCCGCTCGCGAGGAGGTCCAGAGATCAACTGGCCGGCGTTACCTGGCCGGCCCTGACATAAGCTCGGGTCCCCGCCCCGGGCCATAGACACAGCACACGGCCCACGACCCGTACACGTGCACCCACCGCGCCGGCCGCTCGCCGGCCGGCTGACCGCTACCGCTGGGCGCGTAACAAACTAAACGGCGCTAGGCACAAATCACGACACATAGGAAGCCGATTATATCCAATTTTGACCCGCGATTTGCTGGGGGGGGGGGACGGGGGTTAGCCGCATTTTTCGCCACGCGTTACTCTTACGCCTAAAAAAAAAAACGACAGATATTATCCCGTTAGCGCCCAGCGGGTCTTTTTTTGTCCCCTGACTTTAGGGGTCAGCAGAACTGGACGTGCGAACCGGAAACAGGTATAGGGGCATGCCGACGCCATACTAGGCCTTAATTGACAAGACAAATGAAATTCCAGGAACGGCAGGGGAGGTATTTGGAGGACTTAAAGTCCCAGTCAAAAATTTATAAGTAGTCCTAGGCGTTAACGGGTACCTGTTGCAATTTGTTATTTTATCATGAAAGAGCTAGAACAAAATGGTTCGGATTTTTTTATCGTAACATGGAGCCAGTGGCGTATTCAGGGGGGCATGCCCCCCTTTCCGCCCAGCCGCCCAAATGGCGCCCCAGTTAGCGCCGACTAGGCTGATGCCGTTTTACAGAGGGAACGTGAATTAAAGAGTGATGTGAAGGCAGGGATCGAACTCAATATCTCTTTGGCGGTGCCTGGACACCCGAATGTTCTCCAGGACACCCCCAACTAGGACCTGAGCCCCAAATTATGAGGGGCGCCCCTTCGGAAACCAGAATATTCTGAACCCCAGGGTCGAATGCGCCCCTGAAGAGCCGCTGGCACCCAGCTGAACGGAACAGTCGCCCCTTTAAAGGTTGATGGCGCCCCTCTAGAGCACCTGGCGCCCCTCTGAAGTTCACAGTTGTCCCAATCGACCCCATTTAAGATCGATGGCGCCCCCTGAAACCACTGGCGCCCCTCTAAGGCACCCGCATTCTTCTCAAGATCACAGTCGCCCTATCGGAGATCAATAGCGCCCTCAAGAGCCTTTAGCGCCCATAAGTCGCCTATGTCTTTCGTAATGTTATCGATATCGCGAGGCATTCTGAACATGTTTTAGTTTTAGTTTTAGTTTATTTAATTCATCGTCGACGGGGACACCCCATTTAAAGACGAAGTCCTACCTATAATAATACAATACAACACAATGACAAAATCATTAAAATCTCGAAGAGCAGCTGCACATTTAGCGGCTTCTCACATAGTCAACGACACATCTCCTGAATGTGCTAAAACCATCGAAAAACATATCAGATGTCGGCGAGGCCCTAAAATATTCATTGATCAGACGTGGTGCCCTCGTAAACAGACCATCTCTGGCTGTACACACACGTGCATATGGTACTTGAAATAGCGATAGTTGGCGACCTAACCTAACAGGTACAGATATACAAAGACTCCGTAACTCCGTTTGAACTATACAAAAACTCCGTTTGAATACTGCTATTACTGAATGGATATTGTTGTTATGCTTTAGGGCGAGAAATATCAACGTAGTGACGCACAGTGTCTTACAATTGGTCATAAAGGGTAAAAATTTGGAGAAAAAGTATTAATGATTTTTTTTTAGATTCGGCAAAAAAGTAAGAAATAAAATGACGATCAAATGACAAAAAAGCGTCAGATTAACCCAGCAGTTGCTAGGGTATTTCCCCACCCGCCGTTTGCCGGGGGGGGGGGGGCGTTCAACGCCCCCATCCGATAACTCGCAAACAAATAGGCGCAGCGAAACGCACGAGGCGGCAAACGAAAGAAGAACGCGACGAGACGATTCACATGAATACTTTAAAGTTGAATTTCGAGGTCACAGGTCGGGTCAAGGTCAGGTCAAACACTTGAAATCGGGCTTTCAGTAGCATGGACTTTAGAACCTCGCAATCGGTGCCTCTCGTCATAAACTCTGTCACAACTTCTGGCAAAAGTCAATTATTTAAAATAAGTTACATTAGGACCAAAACGCGTTTCGATTATATCGTCATCAGTTGGTCCTAAATAAATTAAGTCATCAGTTGGTCCTAAACAATCTGTCACAACTGTTACAACCCTTCATATAAGTGCTAAAAGAGCGTCAGATCAATGTAGGGGTCAGTCAAACATAGGCCACTGGCCAGGGTCAAAGTCAGGTCAATTAGGTAAGCACATAACCCCGAAAATTTAAACTGGTACCTATTCGCAGCCCATGACACATGTTTTATGGGTACTTTTGGGCGTAAAACACGATGGTGACATTCATTTCATCATACGAGTACGTAGTTGGTTGAAACAAGATCAATTTCAGAAATGCGTGCATCATGGTCGTGAAGTAGTCACGAGAAATTACCTCTCTCTTCCGGTTTCCACCGGCGGTTTATTAATCAATACAGAAAAAATAGGCAAATAAGGTATGTAGTTTGAGTCAACGAACAAAACATAGTGAATAGATAGATGGCGCCACCGGCTGGCAAGGATACAGGAGATCAGATGGATTAGTAATGTTAGAGAGAAGACAGTTAGTTGTTAGTGAAGGTTGGTAAAGGAGGTGACGCCATCATTAACAACAAAAAGTCAGAGTGAAAAACGGCCAGCATTGCCCCTCCTCGGACGGGTACCGCTGACCTCCAGCCAGCATGCGCGCCGTCGATTAAACGGTCGCGGCGCCGTCGTAGGTGGCGGTAGATGGCGCCAGCATGCCGTAGCGCCGACCGGCGGCACAGCCGCCCGGCCGTCGGCGCCACGGCGGTAAAGCCATCAGGCCGCCGGCGCCACGGCGGCGCAGCCCTCGGATGATTGTGCCGCGGGGCGGCACAGCCCACAGCCAATGGTACTCCGGCAGCGTGGCCGCCGGGTCGCCGGCGCCCCAGCAGTACAGCCCCCAGGCTGACGGTGAAGCAACGGCACAGCCCCCGGACCCCGGGGCCGCGACAGTACAGCCATCAGGCCCCCGGCGCCGCGGCGGCACAGCCCCCCGGACGAGGGCGCCGCGGCGGCGCAGCAAACAACCGACAGCGCCACGGCGGCACGGCGACCGGCGCCCCAGCGGCACAGCCCTCGAGCTGACGGTGACACGACGGTACAGCCTTCGGGCCGCCAGCGCAGCGGCGATGGATCCTTCAGGCAGTCGGTGTTGCGGCGGTTCAGCCCCACGGCTGACGATACTGCAGTGATACAGTTGACGGGCTGCTGGTTATGCAGTGGTGCAACCCTCGCGTTGACGGCGCCGCCGCCGGTGCTGCAGTACCTGCAGTGGTACAACGCCCGCGCTGCAGGCGATGCAGTGGCTCAGCACCACGGGCTGTCAGTGCTGCAGTGGTGCACTCCCGGACTGCCGGCGCCGCAGCGGGACTCCCGGATCGCCAGCGCCGCAGCGGAACAGTCACCGGGGCGCCAGCGCCGCAGCGGCGGAGACCCGGCCACATCAGGTCGCCGGTTGGAGTGCCGATGATGGGCGGCGCAACTAGCTGTCAACGTCGCGGGCTGGTGGAGTCTGGAGAACGGGGATGTGTGTGATTAACGCAAGTCATGACATCGGCCGAGGCAGAAGGCGAGATAGGATGTTACAATAGAAAGTGAGACCGAGTGACCACTCTGACAGAAAGAAGTGAAGTAAACCAAGTTCAATGAAATCAGGCGCTGTGGACAGGGTATAGGGCTGCAACGATTCCTGAGGCCCTGCCCACAAACGCAAAGTTAAGATGAATAACGTAAATTGTGTGAACGAGCCTGGTGGATGACTTAAAAGTAACTTAATTATTTGTTAATATTGGTCAAAGAAAATTAACTTCGTAACTTTCTTGAAAAGTGACTTACTCAATGGAACATCATGAATGTCGGGTATTTTACTAGCAATGATATTATTCCAGATTCCCGGAGCTCTGGCAAATAGAGTAAACTGATAGTAATTACGCAATCTGTGGTTGGGTATAACACGACCTGACAGCGATAGCACTTGCCCAGAGAAATGTTGATTACTACGTGTTTCACGCAATGGGTTACTTAAAATGAATTTAGTGGCCATGATATTTGGAAGCTTCCCACGAAGGTAGTCATGAAGGATGCAGAGGAGTTGGTATTTAACTAGATCATCAAACTTAAGCAGCTTGAGCTCTTTGAAGAGAGGGGAGCTATGTGTTCCGGGGGAAACCCCAGCTACAATGCGGATAGCACGTTTCTGCGCAACGATGATTGGTTGAAGAGACGTACGATAATTAGAGCCCCAAATACATGCGCAGTAGGTAAGATAAGGTTGGATAAGTGAGTTGTAAAGCAGTGTTGATAATTCTTTATTAAGCAGGTATCTGGCTCTGCCAATGATACCAGTCTGACGACTAACTATACCTGTCACTTTGCTAATGTGGGATTTAAATTTGAGATTTTCGTCTATGAGTACTCCCAAGTATTTTACTGTGCTGGCATGCGTTATTTCACCTTTTGAAACAGGGATACATATGTTAATGTCTGCATCGTCATTAGAGTAAACCTGATATGCAGTCTTCTGAATCGATAGAGAGAGCCTGTTAGCATGCAGCCATGAAGTAATCCTAGGAAACGATTGGTTTATCATATCTTGCAATTCAGGTTTGGACGGCGCGGAATAAAAGACCGCCGTATCATCTGCAAAGAGCAAAAATTTGGCGATGGGGCAAACTTGATAAAGATCATTAATATAAAGTAGAAATAGGACAGGTCCTAAAACAGAACCTTGCGGGACTCCGCACAATAGCTGTCTTGCACTAGAGAGGGCATGGTCAAACTTGACTCGATGGCTTCTATCAGACAGATAGGAAGAAATCATACTAACGGCATTGTCAGATATGGCATATCTTTTTAGCTTTCTCAGTAATATATCGAAGTTAACCGTGTCAAAGGCACGAGCAAGGTCAAGGTACACACCAACAGTCTTATTGTTGGAAATGAGATTGTCAGTGATAAACTGGTGCAAAATTGAAATAGGCATGTATGTAGAATGGTCGGATCTGAAGCCAAATTGATAATCATAAATAATATTATGCCTGACAAGAAATGACGTGAGCTGGTTATACATAATAACCTCAAAAACTTTTGAAATAACAGGTAGTACTGAAATGGGTCTGTAACTACTAAACAGAGATCTGGATCCGTTCTTGTAGACTGGCGTGATAACTGCAATCTTCAGAGGAGCAGGGAATGTCAGGCTTGAGATACATAGATTTATCAGATGTGTCAGCTGCAAAATGATTTGGGATACAATCTTCTTCAATAATTTGGCACTAAGGCCATCAATACCAGCTCCAGTTTCCTTCAAATTTAGGACAATGGACATAACTTCATCTTCAGTGACAGGACTGAATGACATCAGCTCATCAGTAATAAAATTATCCATATAGTCAAGGGGATCAACATCACTGGGACCAAGGGCAGCATCAAGATTAGGTGCAACCTTACTGTAATAGTCATTGAATGACTCAGCTATTAATTGCGGATCAGTGGTAGCACAATCATCAAGAAGAAACCTTGCTGCCGGAGTAGCTTTATTTTTACATTTTTGAGTAGCCAGGAGTAAATCTTTCCATAACAGCCTAGGATTAAGTTTGTTCTTATGGAACTGCTTTTGAAGTATTGCTTCTTTGCATGACGCATGGTCAGTCTTAAAGTATTTCTGTACCTCTTGTATTGCAGCTCGTTTTCAGAGCTACGATCTCTAAGGAACCTTTTCAGGAGCTTACTTCTAGTATTAATGCTACGCAATATAGCCGGAGTGACCCAGGGCTGGATGGGAGTAGTTTTTCTGCTGGAAGAAATTGTTGAGAACTTTTCAATTTCATTCCCGATGGTAGTCATAAATACATCACAGGCCTGGTCCGGGCATTGGATATATCGAAGTTAGGGCATGGGTCCAGCATTCAGTTCAATATTTTGGAAAATGTAGAACGATGATCAAAAACCATAGATAGCCATTTGATTTGCCATGGTATTGGCAGCGTAATGGCGTTTACAGCATGTCTGTATGCCTGTTCTGTCAGTGGATATCCATATCCATACTCCAGGATATCCATACACGTTTGCACGATATCCATACTCCAGGTGCAGGGGCGAGCAGTTACTTCTTACGAGGGGTGCGGAGTCGAGGTCAGAGTCGGAGTCAGAGTCGGAGTCGGAGTCAGAGTCGCCCAGAGTCGTGGCAACGAGCCAGGAGTCGGAGTCGGAGTCGGGGTCGGTCAGGAGCCCGCAGTGGAAGTCGGAGTCTGTCCGAATCGGAACAGCTCCATCACGACTCCGAAACATTGGCAGGGGTCCGGAGTCGGAGACAGAGTCGCCCGGAGTCATGGCAACGAGTCAGGAGTCGGAGTCGTAGTCGGAGTCGGATTTGGCGCAACCACGACTCAGCAACCCTGCTTCTTACCATCATTTATTAGGATAAGCCATTGCACGACTGACGAGCCGACCTGGTGCTAACGAAGCGACGGGTAGGTACGCCTCGGGAGATGAAGCTTCACGGACGATTTTGCGCACAAGTGCGCAGTTTGCTTTTACGTTCCCCTACGCAGAATTGAACAGAGATTTATTCTGCCAAAAAGCTCAATGGAGGTCGATGGAGAACTTTTTGTATGTCCAATGAAACATAAACGTAATTTTGCAAATGTTGCTGTGGTGACACTGCAAACAGAATGCAATGCCGTTCCTGATTTTGAACACGCATGGGAAAAAGAGTCACTCCACTCGATAGCCAACATAACAAGGATTATTTTGATATATAATAATCCAGTTTTACAACGTCATGGAGGTACTCCACATGCTATCACCAGCGCGGTTGTTTAAACCTTTGACGGCGCACCAAAAAAGCCACTATCAGAAACTCCCGATTCCACGTACGATAATGGAGACTAAATGCGCAACTAAATATTTTTTTCTGCCCAATTCAAAACATTTCATCAATTTCCAACAGAATGACACCCAAAATATACATATATTCCGAAATTGCCCATGGCCATCCGTGAGGCCGTTTCCAACCATAGTGCACTGGCGCCCCTTTGAACATCCCAGTCGGACCATCCGAGATCAATGGCGCCCCGCCCCATTCAAGATCGATAGCGACCCCCCCCCCCCATCTCCTGAAACCACTGACGCTAGGTAATTATTTGACAATGGGGCTTTCTCATAGACACCAAGGGCCTTTTTCAAGATGCAGCAGACGGGCGGCGCAGAGCTGGGCTAGGATGTGCCAAGCGTTTCTTATAAGGCAGCCTCGTTAGTGCCACCCCTCGTTGCGATACTGCCCCTCAATTTGCGACGCCGCGCCTTCACCGTACAATGCCACTCCTCAATGCAAGTGGTACCCCTCAGGCGCAGTGCCGCCCATTATTGCGATGCCGCCCCCGCCTAGCAGTGCGGTACCGCCCCTAGCGTAGGTATGCGTTTTTTAATTGAACCTGCTGGGGGTGTTTGAACACCCACTTCTAACTCAGCTTGTGGGCCACGTAGTAGGCGGCGTTCGAAAGAGCGTCAAAAACTATTATAAAACTACTTAGGTCATTGTTAAGGTTAGGTCGAACTGGTCGAAGGTCAGGTCACCAGAGACAACTGAAAATCACATTTCGCCGATTTTGGCATTTTTTCGACAAAGCGGCGCATAAAGGCCGCCCCACACTGTACCCCGCATGCGGGTTGCGAGTTTTTGGGTTTGCGGTTTCTTTAAAGGTAGTGTGCCACCTTTGAATGATTTCCCATTTTATTTTTCCTAGGATAAGAAGCTTCTGTTTTTAGCTAATATCGCAAAAAAATCAAAAATGGGCCAAAAACAGTGCTTTTTTCGCCTAAAAGTTTATCGGTTTTTCGATATGTATAACAACTGTAGTGGGCTGACCTGCAAACAGGCGTTGGCAACAATCACGAATGCGGCGCACATGTGACAATAAGCAAAGGTCATTATAGAGTTACGACGTACGGGAATGAGTTATCAGCTGTCTAATCGTAGACAACACAATGTCGAATTTAAACTGTAAGCCTGTATTGGTATTGTTTCTTTAATTTGCCTGTCAACATTAATTTATGGTTTGAAATATTATTTTATGTAAAATTTGAGACTCAAAATTTTTTATGTAAAATTTTGAGAACAAGACGGAACTAAGAAGACATTGAAATGCCACTGATCGGAAATCACCCAGGTCCCTCAGGACCTTTCTTTTCCGTATATACCTAACCTAACCTAAAATAATTGATATGAAACAGCCGTCTCTGAAGTTATGACCCCATCTCACCACATGGAAGTGGCAGAAATGACAATGATCAGCTGACGCATTTTTCTTGGCCGAAGTCAGAGCGCGCGGCCCGACGCACCACCACCGCACCACAAAGTATGAGCAGAAGCCGCGCCCAAAGCCAGGACCCCGGTAACGTGAGGTAGCCGAGTCGGGGCAGCGTGCGCTGACCCAAGCCGGGGCCGCGGCTTTGGGCGCGGTCTACCGCATCCCCGCGGGCAGCCCCGGGCTATCACGTGACACCGGGAGGACGCGCGGCCCCGGCTTGGGTCAGCGCACGCTGCCCCGACTCGGCTACCTCAGGTTACCGGGGCCCTGGCTTTGGGCGCGGTCTACCGCACCACCTAACACGCGTGTTCGAAACCGCAGGAGATGATGATGAACGGGTTTATCGAAACTTGATTGGATGAGCCTATCGGTAATAGCGATTTCAGTGTGTGCATTTATTGTTCATAGTGGTGTGAAATGTGGTTGGGGTACGACCGACAACCCGTCGGGGCGAATTTCGCACTGGGGTACTCAAAATTTGAAGAATTTAAGACGTTTCCATGAGTTTTGAAGGTATGGATAAGTTCTAAAAATCTGGTTCTTCTTATCTGGGCCATTAACTCCATACGGTCCAGGAAAGCTGGCACACTACCTTTAAAATCAGATAATACAATCTAAGCTGAGTGACCCACACTACCATCTAACAAGCGAGTCTGCATTTATTTAGGTTGCAAGCGACCTTGCATCGCATTCCAAAAGTTGATTTTGAGTCAACTTTCGATTTTCCTCTGCGCCGCTGCGAGGTCTGCGACCTCTGCGAGGTTTGCGGGTTTTCGTTGGAGTCGAATTTTGGTTCGTTGCGCTGGTATTGCGACTATATGTAAGTTTCTGAAGGTGTACTGGCTTCACTGCATTCATGAAGTTACCATTAGGGAACGGTCTAATCACTCTATGAATTAGTATTATGCCCGCAAACTCAAAACCCGCAAACTCGCAACCCGCATGCGAGTTCCAGTGTGGGGCGGCCGTAAGTCAGGATTCAGAAAGAGATTGAGCTACAGTGCCGCCGCGTGGGACGTTTACCTGTAATACCTTTTGGTTCAGACCTGCACGAGATTAGTTTAACAGGCATCGTGTTCCATTTTTCGAGACTAGTCAAATGAACTAGAATTTGACATTAAAGGGCATTTTGAGAATTTGACCTAAGGTGAAGGTCATCACCTAGCCGGGAAAGGTCATATTACATGTTAGTTGATCCGTATTGTCGAGAAGGAAAATAATTATATAATGAGGCGTTTCATTGCTCTACCATATCTCTATCAAAAGTTATTGTCCAAAACCTACTGGAGACCTTTCATGACCTGAGATGACCTCAGTAACATAAAAGTGGTCACATCACGAGTGAAATTTTCCGATGAAATGTGTCATATATACCTGTATCCCGATGTCTGAGGGTGTTTTCGTTCAGAAGGAGAGCATTTCCATTTTCTCCCATTGAACTGCGCCGTGCTGGGGGGGGGGCGTTTTTACGCCCTTCCCCTTAGGGTTTTCGCGAATATCTCAAAAACGGCGTCGCCAAGCGCCATCGTTTTTGGTACACATGTTTATACATCTTTTCCGCACAATTTGAGAAAAGTTCAGACCCGGGTCGTTCAAGGTCAGGTCACCAGGTCACGTCAAGTGACCTTACCTCAGAAAACGTTTAAAGACTCGCGATAGCTACACCGACTGAACGATCACTTTTGAAACTTTCAGAGATTAACCCGCGACCTGGTGGGGGGGGGGCTATTTTTTGGCCCCCCCTCCAGACTTTTCGATATATCTCCAGAACCGCTGCGCCGATCGTCACCAAACTTTTAGTACCCTCCCGGACATCAATTTTACATATGGTGACCAAAAATTTTTCCAAAGGCTATGATAGGTTGGCCGGAAATGACGTCAGAGTGACGTCATGTTCTGCCGTTTTCGACCCAAAAAGGGTTTCGCGGGAAGAGCTGTGAGGCCTATAGCTTTGCAAATACAGAAAAATGATAAGGACATAAAAGCTGTAGAATTGACAGGGCTACAAAACTGCTATCTCGGATTTTTGAAATTTTTGGATTTTGACCCCCAAAAATCAAAAAAATATTTTTTTTGGATATAATGATCGAAAAATCCAAAAAGTTTTTGGAATTTCGCAAAAACCGGAATATATGTGATATTCCTTACCGCCTTCCATCCACATACCAAATTTGAGATTGATGCCTTTTTTTGGCGAAGTTATAGCGAAAAAACTGTTCAAAATTGATGACGTCAAATTTTCAAACTCAATTTTTAGCAATTCTAGATCCCGTAGCGCAGAAAAAAGACCACCATTAGACTCCCCGTGACGAGCTGCATCGAATCAATACCCATTTTATGCAAAACTATCAACTTTAAAATTTGACCTTTTTTGGCCTGACCTTGACCTGACCTTGACCTGAACTTCACCAGAAAGTAACCTAAGCCGTACCTGATAGTCTTATAACCAACACCATTGAGTTGGAAATGAAAAATTGGCCATAAAACATGCATCACACAACCTTAGTAAAGTTGGGCTCATGTGACTTGACCTGTGACCCTTGGTGATGTAGCGCGGGAGAATGATAGAAAAGTGGGAAAAGTAATAAAGTAAGTTGAAGTGTGAAATTATAGTTAGAAATAAAGAAAACCGCCACCTTTCGTCAGTACTCCTTCGATAGACGGTCAAAGAGGAAAATAAGAAGAAATAATAGAGGAAGAGTAGGGATAGAGTAAAGATAGAAAATGATGAAAGTCCTCCCTTGCAGACAATATTGCATCGGGTGATGGTCGATGCTTAATGTTATTTGAGGCTGGTCATCCTGGTATATTGAATCGGCTTTGCGAGGTGGAATGACATATTAATGCTTAAATTCCTTATGCCCTCGAGTGTCATTTTATCTGATCATTCCGACTGAGTTCAGCGCAACTCCTACTGGTCCTTAACCTAAGAGTCGTCCATCTCCATTCATTGTACCCCTTTCATGTCATACATACTCCTATTGTTCATTTGCGCTGCCCCTAAAGTCTCCCTCCAGTAGTGTCGGTGACCGAAATAAAAGATTGACCCCCAGGCGGGATAAATGTCCATTAAATTGCATACACTTGCGCTAACAGGGTCTTAAGTGTCGTCCTCTGTCTGCTATCCGCCATCTAACAAAGAAGCTAAATAAAAACTCACCGGAGGCTACCCTGCTGTCCCATCCCGGGCCTTCCTCAATTTAGGGCCCGTCGGCCTGCCGAGTTACCACCAACACCACAACATACCCTGTACCACGTCACTCGACGTCACCACGCGCTGGGGTGGCTCTCGGCTGGTGACCTATCGTCGTACGATACACTGGTGCTACTGCACAAGGTTATCCGAACGGGCGAGCCAGCTGACATTGCCGCTATGTTTCGCCGAAATGAGGAGATGCGCGAGCGAGCGACTAGACGGGATAGCAGGCTGTGGCTACCTGGCATCCACACAGAGGCGGGGCGTCGAAGGTTCAGCTACCGTGCAGCCATGCAGTACAACGCTCTGCCCAGTGATTTTCCGGACATGTCAACAAACAAGTTCAAATCATCGCTCAAACGTCGCTTTCAACACTGATTTAGGCTTATGCATATGGGTTGCATGTATGTCAGCTGAAATCTATTCATGCATAGCCATGCGATTTGCTGAGTTTTGTGTGATATGTTGAGTGTGATGTCTTTTTGTTCCATTCTCATATGACGCGGGAGCGTAATAGCCACAACTACCTGTGGATGCCCCCCAGATGTTAAATACAAATACAATACAAATACAAGAACTGATCACCAGTAACTCGTCGGGGCTTAGGATGAGCGTTTGGACGGGTTACGACAAGAACTGATCACCAGTAACTCATCGGGGCTTAGGATGAGCGTTTGGACGGGTACGACAAGAACTGATCACCAGTAACTCATCGGGGCTTAGGATGAGCGTTTGGACGGGTACGACAAGAACTGATCACCAGTAACTCGTCGGGGCTTAGGATGAGCGAATGGAAGGTGTACGACAAGAACTGATCACCAGTAACTCGTCGGGGCTTAGGATGAGCGTTTGGACGGGGTACGACAAGAACTGATCACCAGTAACTCGTCGGGGCTTTAGGATGAGCGTATGGACGGGGTACGACAAGAACTGATCACCAGTTACTCGTCGGGGCTTAGGATGAGCGAATGGACGGGTACGACAAGAACTGATCACCAGTAACTCGTCGGGGCGTAGGATGAGCGTATGGACGGGTTACGACGAGAACTGATCACCAGTAACTCGTCGGGGCTTTAGGATGGGCGTATGAAAGGAATGCAGGACATATTTTAGTCGTTGATCCCATAAACAAACGAACGGATGTACATCCTGATATCTTTAATCCTATTTCCGGAATCCTATACTGATCTTTATGTACTTGAGCAGACCTTCGGAAAATTTACAGAAAGCCTTCTACTGACTTCGGAACACCTTAACATTACAATGAAAGAAAATCACTCACCTTTCTGGAACTTCTCCGGGCCAGCTCCTCAGCCTCCAACCAGTGCGCGGATGAGTCAGTGTTCGCAGCTACCGTCTTTCTCTGCTGCCGCCCATAATTCTCCCCTGTCCCGATCGTCCCGATTTACCCTCGTGTTCTCCCGCTCTTTCCGTCCCTTCATTTCGTACTGATAACTTCCTACCCTTTCCCGAAATTTCCCTCAAGACTCTTTATGAAAATAACAGATTGATATATTTGTGGAGCGAAGCAAAGCGAGCAAGCGTTAACAATAAAACAGTAAAGAAATGGTACGCCTCTCTGCCAGCGACGATAAGTCAATAGTGAACATTTTCCTTTACAACTGATATCATACTCTGGTTTGGTAATTGTTACCTAACATTTAATCATTCGAAGATTTCCTGACCAACAAAGCTAAACAGATCTTATCTTATTACACGTTCCGGAAACTGAGCCAGGTTCAATCATTGGAAACAAAATATTACCTACGCTGTATGTGCCAGCTTTCTCGCCAACCCACTAAGGTCCTGATTCCTACGAAAAGTCCTGCCTTTTCCGCAGCTTCTATCATGGAGTAAATCGTTTTCCAAATTACAACGCATTTTCCGAATAATAATCAATCAGGTAAAATCTACACACAATATTCCTAAATAAGCTTTGGTAACCCGCGTCCAGCCTGTACGGTATTGAAATTTAACTGTATTCGTTTCGTTGTTAATTCATAATATAAATTTCTTAAACCCAGTTTAATTTACCCCACCCAGCCGTCAGGATAATTTCAGGGAACTTACATGGTGGGATCGGGCGTGTGTCACTCAGCCGGAGTCCCCCAGGGATCGGGCGTGTGTCACTCGGCCGGAGTCCCCCCAGGGATCTGTCTGTCAGCCTCCGGCGGCGAGCGCTCCTCTGCCGCTCTGATGCGTCATTACCAACTCTTCTCTGATTGGTCCGCTCCAAGGGTACCGTCTGGGATGCAATTTATGTCTTGAAATTTTACCGGTTTCTTGAAGTTCTCTTGTATATCAGCTACGATTTGACGTCCAGTGTTTGATGTAACCTTTTACTTGCGTGTTTTCAACGTCCCCTTCCATTGCTGATGGATTTTGCGACTTCAGTCCTGTGCTGTCCCCTGGTGACCATTTGGGGCTCTTCGGGGAGGGGTTGATGACGTACCCTCGCGGCTCCGCCCCTGGGTCGTTGGAGATAGTCACTCGGCTCGGATGAGGCTGCTGACTCTGCGTCGACGGCGGCCGTTGCTCGGTGCTGACTCGGTTGGGATGAGTCGCAGAGAGGGCAGGCATGTGGCGATGACAGCGGTGAGCGGACTGTGGTCATTGCGCCACAGCGGCTCATTCGGGGCTGTGATGTGCCTCTGTCGCTCATCCTGCGGGGTTACTGAGGACGGTAGTCCGTTCGACGAGAATTTGCTGACGCTACGGCGGCGGCGGCCGACCGGCTCTCTGTCCCGACGGCGCTGACACTGGTGGGGATGAGGTGTTGGGATGGAAGGCTTGTGACCAGTGCGCCACGGTATGATGACTGCTGCTACTGAGTATGGGGAGGGGAGTATGGCGGGCGGCTGGGTCCCGATCTGGAAAATGTTAAGACGTCCCAAGATGTAGCCTTGCTACAGTGACCTGACCTGTGACGTGACCTGGTATTGTCAGTGACCTCTAATAGCAACATATCTACCAGGCAACTGACGCCCTATCGCTGATTCTCGACAAAATGCGTTTTTCTCGGTGTTATAGCGCATTCCCTAGAAGACCCGTGAACGGTGAAACATTTCATCTTTGACCTGACCTGTGACGTCATCGGTGACCCCGAGGTCAATGAAATTTGGTTTCCTTCGACAAATTTGACAGGCCTTTCGAACGCCGTTTGAATTTTGCGGATCCGTCCAGTAGTTTCGGAGATACGAGGGGGGGGGGGGGCAAAGAATAGCCCCCCCCCCCCCCACCAGGTCGCGTTATAAACAGACCCCACCAGGGTGCGGGTTATAAGACTAACAATATGTATAAGATGTTTATCTCCGACTTTTGATATCTGTGACCTAAGGTCAGGTCAATTTTGCGACCTCTCCATTACAAGTCAATGGGAGAAACTATGAAATGCGCCTCTTTTGGACGAATGTTGTTCAATGCCCTCTCAAACATCGGTTCATAGGTAAACAAAACACACTGAATAGGAAAAATGCACCAGTGAGTTGTGACTCTTCTGTATGCTCCTGAGGTCATCTCAGACCATGAACGGTCACCAACAGTTTTTTGGCTATAACTTATAGCCAAAAAGTTATAGCCAAAAAACTGTTGGTGATGGTGACCGTTCATGGCCTGAGATGACCTCAGGAGCATACAGAAGAGTCAATCAAAATATGCTAGAGCGGTGAAACTACGTCAGATGTGTTCAGCTCGACGATACGGATCGACTCATGATATGCAGCATGACCCTTTCCGGTCAGGTGATGACCTTGACCTGAGGTCAAATTTTTAAAATGCATTTCAATGTCAACGTATAGTTCTTTCGACGCGTCTCGGCAAGAGGAACACGATGCTGGCAAAATAAATCTCGTCACTGTCTTGAGGCAAACGGTATTGCAGAAAACGTTTTTCTTAAAAACAGATATTTTAAGTTTTTCCATCGGGAGTTTTGCCATCGGGAGTTTTGCCATCGGGAGGCTAAGCCGTGGACGCGGGGTC
The DNA here is from genome assembly GCF_019059575.1 of Amphibalanus amphitrite. NCBI lineage: Eukaryota > Metazoa > Arthropoda > Thecostraca > Balanomorpha > Balanidae > Amphibalanus > Amphibalanus amphitrite. Next base: position 95,201 of record NW_024882556.1, read on the forward strand.
AATTCTGAGGGCAATAATCAGACAGGTCTGTAAAATGGCTATCGAATGGGCTTTTCCGCGGCGCTGTAGCTCTATTGGTTCCCGATTTATCCATTGGCAGTTTCCAAAATTGTTTAAATGGACTAAATTTGACCTTTTGATGACCTCTGGCGACCTGACCTTTGACCTGACCTGAAAACTAAACAAAGTGTTTCCGTCATTATTTTGACGCTCTTTCGATTGCCGCTTACCGCGTGTCGCTACGTGGCCCAGGAGCCAAGTTAAAGTGGGTCGCGTGAAAACGCCCCCCCCCCCCCAGCATGACACGGAAAACACAGGCCACCAGCACGGCGCGGTTTAACTAATAGGTAATGGAGAGGTCGCAAAATTGACCTGTCCCTCAATGTAGATATTTTGTCTGGGGATTACGCAAGGCGAATGTTCGGTGAGATCAGCAGGTATCTATGGCGCTTATTCAAAGTCGATCATGCACACTCACATCATCAAAGGTCGTCTTGTATACTAGGTACAGTCCACAGCAGAAGTAATGTGTGGTTTCAGTCATGGGTATGTTCTGCTTCTGAAGCCTAGGAACGATTAGCCAGACTGCAACGAGACTTTAAATGTAGCTTACATGTATTTTCACCCTTGCTGCTACAACTTTATCTATTGACGTCTTCTTTTCAATCAGTCTGCATTTAAAAATCGTCGGTCAAAGCCATCCGTTGATATTGGTAAAACCACACATTACTTTAGCGGTGGGCTGTACGTCGGCCGAGGACATCCTTTACCTTAGTGCCACTATATGGGACAGTCTCACGCCTCATCCATCTGGCACTCATGCAGTCACCCCTGTCCACAAGTAGGAGGGGCTGCGCGCACTATAGAATTTAAGGTTATTTGTGGAGAAAAAATCCAGAACGTATGTAAACGTTCAGTCGCCTCTGACTGCAGTCGCTGCTAGTATGACAATCAGTTGGGATCTCATGGTGGATCTTATGGTCTGAAATGTTCAAGTCTTTCCTGGATTCCAATTTCGGCAATAAGTCGCAGCGTGAATCCTTCATACTACGTGCGGTCTTAGATTCTAACCCATTAGCGCTCAGTGTCCTCATATGAGGACACCCGAAACAGCCAGACGTGGCGCACACCGGGTATATGTTAGACGGCTTAGAACCTCGCCAACGTGTCGAGAAGGTCTTTGTCGACCACCTGGGTCCCGTTATGTTTGTTTCCCTTCACCCTCTTGTATTTGATAAGCGCTTAAATTTAGCGATTTTCAGACATTGAGACCCTCGTCGGCTTATTTGGCTTCCATTCAACTGTGAACATAGTTACGTCCAAATTGACTCCACTCATTGCTCAACGGATTATGTTATACACATATAATCGTATTCTCATCGGCCATTTCTAGAATTCTGGCGATCTGGAGAGCGCCAAATTTAGATGTCATCAAATGAAGACACTTGCACTGGGCGGAACGGGGTAGCGGCGGGACGGCCGGCCGCCGCGGCCGCCGAGGTGTGGCAGGGCGGGGCGGCGGTAAGGGGACCGCCGGGAATGCGAGGGGGTGACGCTATGGGGAGACCCTTGGGGTGTTCAGGGTGGGGTGGTAGTGAGGGGAGACTGGGAGGGGGGGGGGGCGGAAGTGAGCCCTGAGACGCTAGCGTCAGTTTCCACCCGTGCGTTGGACTGCGAGCTGAGTGTGTGCGACCTTAGAGATAAGATACGCTTTTAGATACGTTTTATTTTACGCGGGAGTGTGGTCGATCTGCAATCGCCATGCGTCGTGAAAAAGCGATTACCGTAAAAGAGGCCTTGGAGATGCTTGAGAGAGATGATTTCTCGGACAGTGACAGTGAAGTAGTGGATATCGTGGCGCTGCCACCGCCTACTGTTGATGAGCTGACAGATGAAGAGGAGGAAGCTGACGACAGACATGTGCTTGGATCCGGAAAAATGGATCTGAGATCCGATCCCATGGATCCCGATCCGAGATCCATTCAGATCATAGATCCAGCCCCTCAATTTTGTCGAGAGATCTACTGGGATCATAGATCTGACCCTTCAATTTTGTCGCTAGATCCACTCGGATCATAGATCTGGCTCCTCAATTTTGTCGTGAGATCCATTGGGATCATAGCTCATAGGTGTTCAAAATGTTAACAAATTTCTTTCATAAGAAGTTATGAATACTGTCGCCAGAGGCTAGTAGCTTAGGAACCTGCACATATTTTTTGTTTTATGATTCATGATGGACATATTTTTCCTGAGGGTCACGTGAGGTCATTTCGGACTCCTGACCTCGCCATCATGAGGTCGCCATCATACCGGGGATCAATTGCGAGGGTCAAAATGATACCAGCCTTAGGAATAAAGAGAAGGCAGCAATTAACGAAGCATACTGCGAAATAATAGGATAAGCAAACGGCTTCAAGCACCAATAGGCAATAACTTCATTAAATTATTATATCCTAACAAAAAGGATGCATAGCAACATGGCGTTTCGGTAGATAGAGCTGATAAAGAGGAGGCAACAATTAATTAACGTAGCAAAATGCGAAATAATAGGACAAATAAACGGCTTCAAACACCAATAACTTCATTGAATGACTATATCCTGGCATAAACATGGCATAGCAACATAGCTTGTTGAAAGCGCCTTCGATTGAATCCAAGAACAGATCTATGCGACTAATGTGAGGGGAGATATGTAAGATAAAACATTTTTATGTTGTCATTTTAATACGTTCTTTCAGCGCCGGCCGCCCGCCCGCCGCCGCCCGCAGTCGACGCTAGCGCACCCTGTGGCCGGCCGGCGAAACGGGGCATGAGCCAAGACAACCAATCAGCTTCCCCCGCCGCCTGCTGGATCCGCCGCTGGCCGGCACTGGCAGTCCCAATCGAGTACCAATGAGTCCCAAATGCGGCCCGAATAGTTCCAAATGTTAACACGCGCGGCTATGCATTTGGTATCATTTGGGACTTATTTGAAACTGCAATTTGCACTGCCCATTGAGTTCAACATTATTTGGAACTAATTGGTACTAGAAATTAGGAGAAGCACCCTCCGAGTCGACGAGTGTGTAAACCAAAAATGAGCCTGATCTGACTTGTAAGCCGGCGGCCAGAGCCCAAAATGTTAACAAGCCAAAATGCTAATATTTTTTACTTTGACCTGACCTGTGACGTCATCGGTGACCTCGAGGTCAATGAAATGAGGCTTCGTTCGACAGTTTTTTCCGGGGCTATCAGACGCCGTTTTAATGTTGACGATCGGCCCAGTAGTTTCGGAGTCAGGAGGGGGGCTATGAAGAGCCCCCCCCCCCCCAGTAGAGCGTGTTATACGCAGACGCCAATGGGGCGCGGGTTAACCCGCGCGGGGCTGGGGGGTAAATTTTAGCCCCCCTTGCGAATTTTTGCAATGTCTCAAAAACGGCGGCGCACAGCGTCCCCAAACTTTCAGTACCTTTTTTTTACATCAATTTGACATGTTCCCTGAAAATTTGAGTGAAATCCTTCGGAAATGTTTTGAGAAAATGACGTTTTAGTGACGTCATGTTCGCCATTTTCGCCTCAAAAACGGTAAAAATTCAAACGCCGCTAACATCTTCATTTTTAAGGGAATCAAGACGTAACAAAAAAAGTTATACGTGATTTCTCTTTGTCTATCAAAGGGCTATCTCGGTTTTTTGAAAAATTTTGATTTTAGCACAATTTTTTAAAAAACTGACTTTTTTGGGAAAATAATTATAAAATCCAAAATTTTGCGTGTATCGAAAAAACCGGAATATATGTCAGAGAAGTGGTCCATGTGCACCTACATACCAATTTTTAGAAGAATTGGTTCAAAAATGTGGGAGTTATTCAAAATTCTATGACGTCACGACAAACAAATTTTTTGAAAAATGATTTTTTGGAAGTTCTAGACCTCGTACGGTATCAAAAATAGCACCATTCGATTCGCCGTGAAAAATTGCATCAGATGGACATCATTGTAGGCCTTAACAACCAACTTCAAAATTTGACCTCACTTGACCTGACCTTGACCTGACCTCGACCTGAAATTCATCCAGATGTGGTCCATATCACCTATTGAGTGTGCCTATTGAATTCTATGGATAAAATGACCCATAAAACATGTGTCGCACATGCCCTTTTCTACATTTTGTTTTTGGTGACCTGACCTGACCTGACCTGACTTGACCTTGACCTTGACCTCTGAATGATATTGTATGCAAGGAATATTGTCTTGGTAGCCTAAGAACACGTTTTGGGCAATCAGTCTCAGTCCATGACTCCATTCTTCGGCAACTACGGTGCAAGGCCGATACTGTGGAAACTTGCGATTTGTACCCTTGACCTGACCTTGACCTTGACCTCAAACTTTAATTTAAGTACATGTTTTTAGTTGTTCGTGATGAGATCTTTCGATTGGCGTTTGAATTTTCCAAATCGGACCATTAGTTCGGGAGATAACAGGGGGTAAAATTTACCCCTCCCCAGCCCCGCGCGTTCGGCTGGAGACCCCAGCCCCGCGCGTTCGGCTGGAGACCCCAGCTCCGCGCGTTCTGCTGGAGACCCCAGCCCCGCGCGGGTTAAGAGACCATCATATCAAGTTAAAGCCTTCCGAACGGCAATTTCAATGAGCTTACAATAATTTCCCAAATCGCCTTTAACTGTGTCACATGCCAAGAATACGCTGAAATACTAGTGTGTACAGAAGCAACTGGGGGTCCCTGTACCATTCGAGGTGTTTCCCACCAACAGTGACATTAATCGATATCCGACCGCGTCGCTGACGTGTGCATCGAGAACCGTGGCTCTAAGGTCTAACGTGTGCCCCTGCGCTTGGCAGACTGCACGTGTGCTGAGTTTCGAGCAAATCCGCCAGTTGAGCGGCCCGGTGTCTGCCGAGCTGCTCGCTGGCGTCCAGGACAGCCTCTCGGCTCAGGTCACCGAGACACTGCAGCTCCGCCAGCAGTCGGTCCGCACAGCCAGCCACCTGGTGGGCGACGAGCAGACTTGCTGGGCCACCAGGTCAGTCTCGCTCAAACAACACCGTCTCAGCAGCTGAACATAGCAAACCAGGTGGAGACCCCACCTGTACCCATTGGCGACTAATGCACCATTTGATTTTGTTAGAATGAGCTGCTCCATTGGCCCGGGGATGATTTTCTAGTGAAGGGGGTGGGGACTGCGAGCCTTAAATACCTGATATAGTGCATATGAAGCAGTGGCATAGCCAGGGGGCTAGGGGGCGCGTGCCCCCATTGGTTTCATGGGCCCCTCCGGTCTGGGGGGCCCTGCGGCGCCAGTTGACCACTGAGGGTCCACGCTGGCCACAGTTCGACTGAGAAAGCTTCCATAGGGCTGGTCAGAGCACCTTATGGGCCCCTACGTAGCCACATTAACATCTCCATAAGGGCCTCACGCCGGCTTCTGAGGATCCCTTGGCGGCCTCTGAGGGCCCGTTGCCTGTCTCCGAAGGTCGCTTACCGGCCTCTGAGGGCCCCTTGCCTGCTTCTTACCGGCCAGCTCTAGGGGCCCCACACCAAGTTTTCTGAGGGCCTACATTAGTTCCTCTTCAGGCACATTCGGCGGTTCTGAGGGCCCCACAGACCCACACCAGCAACCCTGACGGCCCAACACTGGTGGCTCTGAGGGCAGGGCAGGGCAGGGATGTAAAAAAGCCCTAGCTAGTTAGATGAAAGTAGATAATATAAGTTCTATAGAAAAATGTTGATGTGAATAATGTAGGATTTGTGGTTCTTAACCCGACGGGGGGGGGGTATCCGCCCCCCTGAGGTTTTTCGTGTATAGCGCGTAAACCGCGGCGCTATGCGCCGCGAACTTTGGCATGACTTTATATTGAATAAATTTAATAGTCGACTCATTAATTGTTATGCATCTGATGTGTTCATTTTGACGCACCTTATTTGCGAGGATTTCAGCACCAATAATGAAAAAGTAGCATGATATTGGGTCCCCTTGTCTACATCCCCTGTTTAAATTTATGATCTGCTCTGATAAATGTCCGTTATAGGCTATACGCGAGAAAATTCGTCTATGCAAGCACCAGAACATTTTGATGAACTTTTCACCGAAATTGAACATTTTCAGACATTTTCCCAAAAATTTCCAATTCATCACATCAAAAGCAGTTTTGAAGTCAATTGAAAGAAGTAGTCCCTCGATTTTGCTGTGATATGTTTCCCATATAACATCGTAAGTTGCACGGATATTTTCCCCGATAAATCTATTTTTCATGAAAGCTGTTTGATCCGCATGTATAATCGAACTCAACACCGTCTTAGTCTATTTGCAATAGTTCCTGCAAGTATCTTATACGTAGAATTTAGAAGGGTGATAGGTCTCCAGCTTGATATCTGGTTCCTCGGTTTAGACGGTTTAGGTACCAGAGTTATCAACCCTTCTCTTTGGGTTATTGATAACTCGCCTCTCTCCAATCCGAAAAGCAAGGACCTATATACAAAGTGTTTCATGTCACACCAAAAAACTTTATAAAAATCGTACGGGAATCCATCAGAACCTGGGCTTTTGTTATTACTAAACTGACGTAATGTTACTCCCAGTTCTTCTACCGTTATATCCTTTTCTAGGCTTTGGGACATGGTGTGCACGTTTGAACCTCCTACCTTTCAAGGTCAGGAGATTCAGAAACGGAAGGGTGGAACAGAAACGGCATCCTTGAGCCGCTCTCACTTGGTGAACAATTTAACAAAAAGTTGTGCTTGGACAACAAATCCCAGCCAATTATACATTATGCAACAAATTATGCAACACAGTGAAATTTGCTGTGTCAACTGGTGTCTCCATACCCATATCCCCAACATTCAGTGAACATGTCCCCAACGCGTTCAGTTGGTGTCCCGAGGCAGACAATAGACGGGCAGGCGGCGGCCGAAGTTCAACGTTAGGCGCTACGACACTGAGGACACGGCAATCTATTAGCAGGACACCAACCGCTCAAAGAGAACCAAAATTATAAACCTCCTCATTATGAAACGCATTGGCAGCTCATAAAGCGTTAGGTGACGCAAGTTTACAATCATAGGCCCGTTGGAAACCACCCGTTATCTTCACGCGCGAGCAAAGGCCATACTCCACTAACTTAACCCTCGCCCGTATTGGTGTTTTTCCAGCCGCGAACGTATAAGGGGGGGGGGGTCCGTTGGACCCCCCTTGCCGTTTCGCCCCTGATCGAGCTAGAGCTTCGCGGAAAAAACGAGCGTGTTGCCCGTGACGAGAGGGAGCCGATGATACCCAATTCTAAGGTCCTAGGTCATTGGTTGACCTTGCAGGTCAGGTCAATGACCCAAAAGTCGGGAAAATCGGGACCTGTTAGAACGTCGTAAAGTGTGGCTGCTATGAGGTTTTTCGGGGTGCTGATCACGAATATCATGTTAGTTTTGATCACAGATGATGTCGTCATGTATTTAGTCCAGGTCGGGTCAGGTCAGGTCAGGTCAACCAGTAGGGGCCCTGCCGGGTATTCCTAGTAGGTGTCAACCGCCTCTGACAGCTCCGTAACATGTTACGAAGGCACCAAAACTACTTCGTAAATGTTCATATGGTTGCTAAATTCGAATTCAGCTCAAAAAACTGGCCTAGAAACATGTAAAACTCGAAAAAGTGAACCGAGGTCATCAAAGGTCAATGACCTGACCTGACCTTCAGGTGACCTTGACACCCACCACAATGCATGGGGGCAACACCATATCACATGTTTGAACGCTTGAAACCACGAAAAGACTGCAAACGCGCCGCTAATGCGAGGCGACATACGCCGAATCGCGATTCTGGCCAAACATGGTCTCGAAAAGTAGTTCACAGGGCAAAGGTCATTTGGGTCAGGGTCATAAAATTTTCAGGGTAGGTGTAAAATTGAATAACGCGAGGGTACTGAAAGTTTCGTCGCGCTCGGCCGCTTTTTACGCGAGTTATTCGCGGAAAACCATGGGGGGGGTCCGTTCGACCCCCCACCCTATACGGGCGAGGGTTAACCCCTGCCGTTTTCCATATCTTAGGCTACCTGGACGGGATCTTCGGCCAGGTCAAGCTAGGAACACAGATTGGCCTTCAGGTTGTGATAAAGTCTGTGATCAGCAAGAGCATCCGGAAAGTACCTAACTGAGGCTAGTCGGGGGGCGAAACCACGAGCGTTCACTGAAAATGTGGACTTTTGGAAAATGCACTGTTAAGAGTATAACACGGTAACTTATGATATTGAAACCACTTGCCAATAAATTCGTAGTGAGCTAGTATTTGGTACCTTTTTCTAAATTCTGCTGAAGCTTTCCTAAGCTATGCTAAAAATAAATGTGGTACACTATTGTGGGACACCCTGTATCATTATATAAAGAAAAAAGGTTTGAGTTCGGATAAGGGAGGAATATCCTCCCTCACTGCATCAATGTTGGGTGGGGGCCTCGGCTCTTAAGTTGGGGGGGGGGGATGCCAGCGTCTCTGCCCCCCCCCCCCTGCTTGTTCCCGGGCCTATGAGCTGCTGGGAAATGCGCGGTGTCAGTGTGCCCTGGCGCACCGGAAGCAGACCGATCACGGAACATTGGGCCGCTAGGGCAGCGCCCCGGCCGCCCTACTGCCACAGAGACGGTTTTGTGACCGAGTGCCTGCTGTGTGTCAGGACCCAGATGGCGCTGGCCCGTCCGCTTGTGCTGATGAATCGACTCACCGACAAACTGAACCCCGTGGTGCGGCCGCTGATGGAGAGCATCAAACGCGAGACCGATCCTCGGCTGCAGGTAGGTCAGCGCGCTGTGTGTTAATTCCGGTTCAAATCTGGCCAAGGCTAGCATCGTGGAAACCATATGGGATACATATGAAACTAAGTTCTCAAACGAAATGGATAATACTGGCACACAATCTAGGAGGAAAATTACCAGGTCAAGTTAAGGTCATGTTCACTTATGACGTCATGAAAGGCCTGCGTCACTGGTATCAAAGATAGTGAGAATATAACCTCAAATATGATCTATTGATCCTTGCCAAAGATAGGCTTTTGTTATCTCAATCTCTTCAAACCTTGAACTCATACATTGTTTACAAGATTGCATGTCTAAATGTATGACGTCAGCCTTGAGTGACGTCATATACGATGCTAGTGATGTCATTTGAGGTCATTTAGGTTTTTCACAAATAACTCGCGTACAAATTGCGTTAGAGAGTCGAGAAAGGCGCCATTGAACTCGTAATGAGCTGACATTGTTTACAAGATTGCATGTCTAAATGTATGACGTCAGCCTTGAGTGACGTCATATACGATGCAAGTGATGTCATTTGAGGTCATTTAGGTTTTTCACAAATAACTCGCGTACAAATTGCGTTAGAGTCGAGAAAGGCGCCATTGAACTCGTAATGAGCTGCCAAATCGAATGATATGTGACTCGATCTCTTTAACATCATGCCCTGACTTGGGCCAAATTTGACCTTATCTTGACCTGACGTCAACATTTAGCTTAACGCCGTTGATGGAAAAGTGTATCATTCAGTGCGTCTAAGCGTGATAAACACAATGACAATGAAATCGCTGTTTTGGGACCGTTTTTGTCAAAGCTATTGTCTTGATAAAAAAAACGTTTAACGTTTATTAACCTCCTTTTCTCACTTTATCTGGTAAGCTGCTCGGTTTTAACATTATTTACTAGATGTGTCAATTGACGCCAGAGACACCAACTTCACCACCGGCGTCTATCGCAAGGAGACCAACGATGGAAGATGCCTGAATGGCAAGAGTGAGTGCCCTGATCGCTACAAGGACAGCGTAATCAAGGCCTATGTCCACCGGGCCCTGACCCACTGCTCCACTTTGCCTCTAGTTCACCAAGAACTACAACGGATCAAGCAAATCCTCGTGGACAACAGCTATGACCTCAGGAATATCGACCAGGTCATAAACACGGCTTTAGACAAGCACCTCCGCTCGACTCAGACACCTATCAAGCGACGCAACACCATCAACCTCTACTACCAAAATCAAATGACCAACAACTACCACGCTGAAGAAACTGTGCTGAAGAACATCATCAGACGAAACTGCAAGCCGACTAACCCAGAGGACCGGATAAAGCTTACCATCTTCTACCGGAGCCCTACAACAGCATCCCTGATCATGAAAAACAACTCAACGTGCGACAAGACATCCCTCAAACAGAGCAAAACATTGTGTACCACTTTAAATGCACTAAAGGAGACTGCGCGCTTCTACCGAAAAGTGGCTACATAGGCTTCACCACCACATCTCTGTCCCGACGACTGACCCTGCATCTGCAGAGCGACGGACCACAGCAGCACACCGAGACTGAGCACAACACCCGACTGACGCGACAAGAGATCGTGGCCAACACGTCCATCGTCGGAAGGGCTCGAGACCGCCGGCGTCTCGTCGCCCTCGAGGCCATCCTCATCAAGGAGAGAGACCCGGCCATAAATCGGCAGCTGAACGCTCGGGGTATTCTCCAGCTAAACGACGGGTGCCGCCTGGCCACATAAGACGTGTGTCAGGCATGATAATCGGGTCATTTCTAGTGTGTGTGTAGGTCATTTCTAGTTTATGTGTCTTCCATTATCGTGACTTTGAAATGTGTGTTAACGAGCGAGCGAGCGCAGCGAGTGAAGTGAATCTTTTCAATATAACGGAAAAATCTCAGTATGAGCGGCCCGGCCCGGCCCGGCCCGGCCTGTAACGCTTTTGAGAGGCTTATATCTCAGCAACCGCTGGACCGATTGGCCTGCGGTCTTTTTTGCTGGGTAGCCCCATTCCTTCTACCCCGTAATTGACTACTTTTGACACATCTCAGTGACCGTCGTGGCACGTGCCACGTGAAGTCAAGGGTGTTCAAGCTGTTTTGCAAAAGTAGTGATTTTGGGATCAGCCCGGGTGACCTACGCCCGAATCGCCTATTCCATCGAATGTCTACGCCCGGGTGACCTACGCCCGGCTGACCTACGCCCGAATCGCCTACTCCATCGAATGTCTACGCCCGGGTGACCTACGCCCGGCTGACCTACGCCCGAATAGCCTACTCCATCGAATGTCTACGCCCGGCTGACCTACGCCCGGCTAACCTACGCCCGAATCGCCTACTCCATCGAATGTCTACGCCCGGGTGACCTACGCCCGGCTGACCTACGCCCGAATCGCCTACTCCATCGAATGTCTACGCCCGGGTGACCTACGCCCGGCTGACCTACGCCCGAATCGCCTACTCCATCGAATGCCTACGCCCGGGTGACCTACGCCCGGCTGACCTACACCCGAATCGCCTACTCCATCGAATGTCTACGCCCGGGTGACCTACGCCCGGCTGACCTACGCCCGAATCGCCTATTCCATCGAATGTCTACTAGCGTACGGCCTGCCCGTGTTCGTGGAGCAGTCCCTGCTGTATTATCGAGTAAGGATTTACCCATTCACTACGCCGGCTGACTGGCGGCCCCATCCTTTGTTTGCTCTGTTGTCGTCCGTCGCCCGTCGCGGCGGTGCCCAGGCCCGGGGGTCGCCTGGCGCAGCGGGGGGTAGCGTCCCGCCCCGCGGCCCCTGGCGCGGCGAGAGGTAACATGCCGCGGCGCACGGCACGGCGGGCCGCCGCCGCCGCCGCCGAGGGAGTGGACGCTGACAAGGATGAGGGCCGTGGGCCCGTGGCATCACCTGGGTTTGTATGGATTTTTGTCCATTTGGCCTGCTGGCTTAACACGCGCAGTGGAACGGTTGCGAGTACTACGCCCAGTGGAAGGGGGGGGCGGATGTCGCCCCCCCCCCCTAAGATCTCAGCTCCCACTGGAGCTAGAAAGACGAAATTTGGAGGGTAGGTGGGGGCCATGGGGAACTCTGTTGTGTGTGAATTTCATGACCCTTGGTCAATATCTTCAAGGTCAAATGAGGTCAAATGTGGTCAAATCTGCCATATTAGCAACTTTTTTGCGTTTACATGCCGATAACTCAAAAAGTTACCGGCCGATTTTCTTCAATCTTTCACTATACGAAAGAACAGACATTTGTGAGTATGTATGGTGAATTTCTAGATAATCCAACAATAAATATGGCAGTTAGAAGCCTGCTAAGGGTAAGATGTCGCCGGCTGAAGCGGGATCGGCCGACGCGGGAAACGCGGCAATCACAATTTTGTGTTTACACACTCATAACTTAAGTTGTTACTGGCCGACTTCCAAAATTCTTTGACCATGTGATTGCCTGTACATTTCTCAGTCTTCTCACCGAATTTGACGCGAATCTAATGTAATCAGCGGTAAGGAGCGCCAGGGGCGTAGGCAGGGGGGGCCACTGGGCCATGGCCCCCCCCCCCCCCCTTGGGCGCCGAAGGCGCCCTTTGCGATTGGAGGGCGCCGAAGGCGCCCTCCAATCGCAAATGCAATTGTGATATAATCGAATCGAAAAACAATCGCGACTGGAGGGCGCCCTCCAATCGCGAATGTGTTTACAGGGAAAATACGGATGGAGGGCGCCCTCGGAGGACGCCCATTCCAAATACGCCCTCCAAATACGGTTGGAGGGCTCCCTCGGGCGCCCTCCAACCACATTTGTAGGCTGTAGCTCTCTAAGCGTAACGGTGGTCGCCTATGTAAGCCGCTGTCCTGTAAATAAGCGCCCTCTCACCCGAAGGCGCCCTCCTGTAGGTCGCCACCCTGCTACACATTGCCGCCCTTCTGCTGATCGGCGTCCTCATAATTATTGGCGCTCTCCTACCTATTGAGCCCTCATGTGAAATTTTGAAGGCCGCCTTTCTCCCTTTTGGCACCCTCTTGTTCAGTGCCGCCCTCCTACCTATTGGTTCCCTAGTCCTTCCTGTTGAATGTTAATCGGGGCCCTTCTCCTATTGGCGCCCTCGTGTAGATCGCCGCCCTCCTAACCACTGGCACCCTCCTGTTGATCACCGCCCTCCTATCCACTGGCACCTTCCTGTTGACCAGCGCCCTCCGCACAGACGCCCTCCTGTTCGTGTCATCCTCTTGAGCAAAGGCGCCCTCCTCACCATTGCCACCCCCATTTTAATCGTCACCCTTCCGCTCATTGGCGACTTCCAGTTGATGACCGCCCTCCCACCTATTGGCGACCTCTTGTTGATCGCCACCCTCCTATTGGTGCTCTCCTGTTCCTCGCCACCCTCTTACTTCGTGGCGCCCTCCTGTTGATTGTTGATCGGCGCCCTCCTACCTATTGGTGCCCTCCTGTTGATCGCTGCCCTTCTATCCATTGGCGCCCTCCTGCTGCTCGCCAACTTCCTACCTATCGGTGCCCTACTCTCGAAACTCGGGATGTTGATCGGGGCTCTTCTACCTATTAGTGCCCTCCTGTGGATCGCAGCCCTTCTACCTATTGGCAACATCCGTTGATCGCTGCCCTCCTATCATTTATTTACTCCTTTGGCATGTTTTTCAACTTAGTCGTTCTATTGCACATAGTTGATGTCTTGCCTGTGAAAACTGCCACAAATGAACGTGCATTCAGCACAATGAATGAAGTATCTATACCTACCAAAACTATCTACGCTCTACGATGCATAAAACACGTCTTTGGTCTTAACGGATTGATCCTACTTTACGTGCATCATGGCATCTATATGGATTACGATTAAGTATTGTCAACAGGTTCGGGCGCAACAGCAGGCATCTGAAGTTTCGGTGATTGAAACTGGTTATGTGGGTACACTGTATGCATCTGTGAGAAGGCTATGAAGGCTGGTCTGAGGTAATTTGGATGATGTTTACGCATCTCGCGCTCCGGTATCAATCCGATACGGTGATCTGGTGCGTAGATATGCCACCGCCAATAAACTTTTATACATCGACACCCATGAGCCAAGCTTTCTGTACAGTTTGTGTGGCAGCGGCCCGACCAAACCTTAGGTATTTTTTACACCTTCAAATTTGGTAAAAGAGCGAGAGGAGCTTTGAACAGTGATCGTATAAAAGGCGTGCCTAAAAAGCGGAGGAAAAGGTTGTTTTCAAAAATTTCGCGCGCCTTCGGTGCAGCATTTCAAGAACACTTGACCTTTTGTGACCTGGAGTATAAAGAATACACACGATGCAAAATCAATGCAGCACGACCTATACGAGGTTACGCAAAAAAAAAAAACTGGTGGCATGGTAAAAAACGCCTCCCAACCCCCCAACCACCACTGAACGATTTTTTATCTCGCGACCGTATGGCGCCCTCCTTGGGTGAGGTGGCGCCCTCCAAACCCTTGGCCCCCCCCCCTTCGCGATTTTCTAAATACGCCGCTGAGGAGCGCGATGTAAAGACGGAACCGTCCCGCCCCGGCACAGTCTACAATTCAGGCGGCGCGTAACGGCTAGCGCCGGCCGCCGCGCCGCCGCGCCGCCGCGGCGGCAGGATGTTTGACTTTACACCGCTATTACTAGAAAAGTTGGGAACCGATTTTCTTACCTCTTGCATGAGAAGATCCGCAATTCAATTCTGGACAGGTAGCCGAAATTTCACATTGATATTATGCTTGCGGCGCGAGTTATTGGCGAAAAACAGGAGGGGTGGGCGAAATCCGCCCCCCCTTCCACTGCGCGTGTTAAGTCACCGATTACATTAAAAGGACAAGTGAAAATGAACCCCTGCACGAATTAGTGTCTTTGCCAACGGCTAACTTCAATTGCAGGAGGGTGAGGAGGGGTCGAAAGAACCACCCAGTGATTCATCCCTTGATTGAGCTATAGGGAAAGCGGGTTTGGCGAGTGGAAGCCAATGAAATAAATTTTTATTGTCCTAAGAACAACTTGAACAGCCTTGACTTTTCCAACAACTTGACAAGAGTCATTGCCATAGAGTGCATCAAGTTTCAAGTTGAACATATTTTTTTTTTTGAAAAATGTGAAGTAAAGCCTTGCTTCTCCGTCAAGTGACGGTGTATCCAAATAACCCGACCGTTGGGTAACTTGAACAGTCTTTCTTTGCACGCCATGAAATAGTTGTCTGGCTATCACCGATGTTGTTTGGTGTATAAACAAATAGGCACAACAGCTCTAACATAGGTACCTTATTGAAGAAAGATTAAAACAACAACAAAAATAACCGTTGCAGAATATCAATATCTGCTTGCTGCACACCAGCCAGTTGACAGAGTTTGGCTTCTCTCGTCAGTTGACAGATCGTCTATATCTCCGTTCGGTAAAACCTATCACAACCTTACCACATCTGTTAGAGTGGTGCCAATTGGATTTTGTACCTTCAGAATTCCGATTTTGTCCTATGCCCAAATCGGAATTTGGTTGGATAAAGGCAGCATGCTTTGGACAATATTTGTCAATTACTTGCAACACTTCAGCATTTTTATAAAGTAATCGTGCACACCAGTAAAAACGCCTTTTGGGGCGACCAACGGAGTGAGCGGGAGGGTGGGCCTTGCACGTGCGAAATTGCGAGGGGGTACCACCAAATAACTTGTGCACTGCACCCCAAGACCTACTAACCGGTCCCTAGTGATGTGACAAATTTGAGCGCAATCGGCCCAGCCGTTCTTGAGATCTGGAAGCGGCACCCTGCATGTGCGCACGTGCCAACTGGGTCCCAACTGACTTTTGCACGGCACCCTACCAACTGCTCCCTAACCGTGTACCAAATTTGAGCGCAATCAGTACAGGCGGCTTCGAGATCTGGAATCGACCCCTGCGCGTGCGCACGTGTAACAGCACCCCAAATCTGGCACATGGATATGCATGGCTTAGTGGGTGCCTACCTACATGCTAACTTTCAGCTCAATCTTTCGGTAAAAATATTTTCGGGTCATGTCAGGTCACCGAGCTATGACCTCACAATAGGTAAAACCTCCGACTCTTTTTGACAAAATCGTACATCTGGCGTAACTGGACGCGATCCCATCGACAAGAACGAAATTATTCTGTGACTTATGTCAGATTTTGACAGGACATGAAACATTACATCGTATATTGACCTTTCTAAGGTCAACAAAGGTCATTGACCTCGCATGTCTGTGTTTAGTAGGGTTTCTTGAGGTCCTGAATCCGAATCTGTGGTTCAATCTTCATCTAAATGCTTTCAAAATTGTTCCTCGATCTTTACAAGGTCACCTCAGGTCAATTAGGACAGTCCTCGCCAGCGGCGGGTGTGACTCTCGTGTTCCCGGGGACTATGTCACGCCAGTAATGACTGAACTGCAGTGAACTATGCATCATTTTGTTGCTAATTCATTGAGAAACACGGTCGTGAAAGTTTCATGTTGATATCTTTCATAGATTTGCCATTATTGGCTAAATAGCTTGGAAAATTTTAGCTTTTCCCCGTAATTTGATCGTTGACTAGCCAAAACGGAGTCAAATATTGACCTAGGATAAAAATATAGGTATCACAGTTGCGAATACTCGTAAAGAGCAATCGACTTGTCTTTGTAGGGAAGCGCTACGACGCTTAGTTTCGAAACGCCAGGAGGTCGGATCCCCCCCCCAGGCCGCGTTACGAAAAATGCCCTGCCAGGGCGAGGGTTATAATAGCACGATCTAGGCGTCCAAAAAAGGGGTGTGATATTGATACGCAACGTAGCATTTGATGAGCGGCTTGGTAATAGTTAGATTGTCCTGGAGTGACTCAATTCAGTTAAGTTCTGGAACACTTGCAAGCTATTAAAAAGATATCTAGGCGCGTCCAGTGAATGTTGGAAGGTATTGGAAAGTAATTACATGGAAAGTATGGAAAGTGTACACACAGCGAATATTTTCTACTCAGATCATGACGTTAAGTGTGTAAAATAACAAATGCAATAGCGATTGAAATGAACATTTTTTGTAGGTTCACAAGTGAACAAGAGGTGCCAGGTGGATCATAGGTGGACCCCGGAAAAGAAAGGAGATCGATTTCACCTGCCAACTTCGGTACCCTAACGCCATCTATGAATTTTCAAATTAATTTGGGTAATTTTATCACGCATTTTTGTAACATAATTAGACTATTGCCAACACGTTTTCGTGATATCACCAACGAAGAAACCGATTTATGTTGCATTTTGTGTGCTTCCTAATTCGATTACCTGTATCCGCCTTTTATTTTTCGAAATGGTTATATTTATGATTCATGTTAATATTTGGTTCATTCTGCATCGATCGGCAGTAATTATTTCAAAATTGGTTAACCCGGCAGGCGGTGGGCCTCCCAGCCACCTTCCGCGCGGTGGGGGGGGGGGGGCATTTTTTGCCCCCCTCGTATCTCCGAAACTACTGGACGGATCCGGAAAATTCAAACGGCGTTCGATAGTTCTGTCAAATTTGTTGAAGGAAACCAAATTTCATTGACCTCGGGGTCACCGATGACGTCACAGGTCAGGTCAAAGATAAAATGTTTCACCGTTCACGGGGCCTCTAGGGAAAGCGCTATAACACCGAGTAAAACGCATTTTGTCGAAAATCAGCGATAAGCCGTCAGTTGTCTAGTACATACGTTGCTATTAGAGGTCACTGGTCATACCAGGTCAGCTCACAGGTCAGGTCACCAAAGGTCACCAAGGGTCACCACATGAACCCAACTTTACTAAAGTTGTGGGATGCATGTTTTATGGCCAGTTTTTCATTCCCAACTCAATGGTATTGGTTATAAGACCATCAGGTACGGTTTAGGTCACTTTCTGGTGGAGGTCAGGTCAAAAGAGGTCAGATTTCAAAGTTGATATTTTTGCATAAAATGGGCATCGGTTCGATGCATCTCGTCAAGGGGAGTCTAATGGTGGTCTTTGTTTTGCGCTACGAGGTCTAGAATTGCTAAAATTTGAGTTTGAAAATTTGACGTCATCAATTTTAAACAGTTTTTTCGCTATAACTTGGCCAAAAAATAGGTATTGATCTCAAAGTTGGTATGTAGATAGAAGGCGGTAGGGACTATCACATATATTCCGGGTTTTTTCGAAATTCAAAAAACTTATTGGATTTGTCGGCTATTATATTCAAAAAATATATTTTTTGATTTTTGGGGTCAAAATCCAAAAAATTCGAAAAACCGAAATAGCAGTTTTGTAGCCCTCTTAATTCCACACCTTTTATGTTCAAAACATTTTTCTGTATCTCTAAAGCTGTAGGCCTGACAGCTCTTCCCGCGAAACCTTTTTTTGGGTCGAAAATGGCAAAAATGACGTCACTCTGACGTCATTAGCGGCCAACCTATCATAGCCTTTGGAAAAATTTTTGGTCACCATGTGCGCTAGCTACTCCCGGGAGGGTAGGGGAGAGTGGGGCAAAGCGGCCACCCGGGGCAAAGCGGCCACCCATCGTTTTAGCCCTTCATAGCTGGCGTCAGTTCCAATTTATGGTTTCCAATTATACTTCTCTCCACGGTCGTTCAAATGAGCCAGACCGGGGTTTCAGGCCCATCACCATAGTTCTGTGAAACACGGAAAAGCATTTCTTGCCAGGTTACCAACTATGTTTACAATTTTTAAATGTTATGTTATTCCATAACCGTTTGGAATTTTTATAAGCAATCTTGTCCATGCATTGCATGGTTATCGTACATGTATTCTACCAATTTTAATGTTTTTTACCCCACTAATAGCTAAGCTGGAATATTTTTGTCTCGGACGGTATTCGCGGGGCAAAGTGGCCGGGGCAAAGTGGCCACCCCCCAATTGGCCATAAGTTGCTTCCATCTGGATAAAAAAACATTATTTATATTCAAATGTGTCGTCATGCAATCATCTTGGCCACTTCTCAGTTGCACGAGTTACCAAATAATGCAAATAAATGTTTATCGTCATGAAAATCCTTTTTTTGTTTACATACAGGTGGAAGATGATAAAGTAAACATCCATCCTCGCTTAACCTTGTCACCATCAAATACCCTAGTCGTACACGAGGCAATTATTTTGTTTCTCATATCGGGACTCGAGAAGACGCCGGTGGCCGCTTTGCCCCAGGGTATGGGGCAAAGTGGCCAATATGCATAGGTTCAAAGTTTTGTCAATATCCTTCATATGTGAACGCCTTTGGAAATAAAAGCCTGGAAGGTTAACCCTCGCCGGACCTATTGCTTTTCTACATACACGCCGGCCGAGGGGAGGGGGGTGAGCGGGTACGATCCCCCTCGCCGTTTCGCCCCTGGTGGAGCTAGCGCGTGTCAGAAAAAAAGAGCGTGTGTGCCGTTACGAGGCGCAGAGATTGGTACCCGATTTTAAGGTCCTAGGTCAACCGGTGACCTCTGAGCTCAGGTCAAGTGCCCCAAGGTACGGTTCAGTTTTTGGCGAATAACTTCGCAAAAAACGGTCGCAGAGCCACGATTTTGGCAGCATCGTGTTCGCCTCGCTCAGGCGCGTCGAATGATATACTTTTTATTTGGGTCAGGTCAACTTAGGGTGTTGCCCTCAGGTCACGGTCAGTTCAGCGCCCCCAGGTCACGAAGTTGGTCGAAAGAGGTCATGTCGCATATCATTCGATTCGGCAGGTCTTCCTGAGTTCATTGGTGGCTTTCCTGGCTCGCTAGCTCAATTTGATCGGGAGTGATTGACGAAAAACTAAAATGGCCTTGATGACGTCATAAATGACGTCACGCAAGGTCAACATTGCAAAAGTGACGCATGTAACCTTGCAAGGAGTACGTCAAATCACGATTCTGTGTGCTTGAGATAGTTGGAGATCGTTCTCGGCGCCAGAATAGCAGTTTTCATTTTTCCCCATTGACTTTTAATGGGGAAGTCACGAAAATGACCTGACCTCATATGACCTTTAGGAAAAATCCGAGATATACAAGTTGTGAGACTCGTTATGGATACTAGATCCTGCAAGTTTCATTTCCCTGTGAGTTTCCTCTGGGAGGGCGTTGTGAAGTTGCGACATCTGAAGACGGTGCAGAGGTCCACTTATAACGTCATAGGTCAGTGACCTGACCTGACTCGAAAATGCCGTTGGTGTCAAAAGATCTGGCTTGAATCAAAGGTTAGGTATGCCAAGTTCCAGCTTTCCATCGCCAGTGTGTTAGGAGCTATCGCGGAAAAACCCTAGGGGGGGGGCGGCACCCGCCGTCCCCCCATCGGCCGGCGAGGGTTAATTGAGTACCTTATTGCTTCGTTTGTGTATGTGCATGTAGAACATTTACCTCTTGAATGATACACCATAAACTGCGTTTGAATTTCAGTTATTTTTGGGTAGGTATATAATTTATGCTAGCGGCTGCAAAACGCCAACAGTAGGTGCGATGGAAGAGACACCTCAGTGGACTCGCTTCACGAATAGGACCCCCCCAATTCCCAGTGCTCTGGAGCCGCCCCTGGTAAAGTTATGAACTTGAAATTTTCAGGGAATGTGCCCAATTTAGTTTTAGGAAAAGTCAGAAAATTTCAGCATCGTAGCTTCAGCGGTTTCGGAGATATTTCCGGAAAACCTGAGGGGTGGATAAAAACAACCCCCCTGCCACTAATAGGGTTAAGCGTTTGCAAGCAAGGTTGCCTAGCGCAATATATAGCCCCACTGCAAAAGGAATGTTTTAAACATTTTCCTCATCTATTTGCCCCAATTAGCAACAATGCATCGCAATATAGCCACTTCTGGATTGTAAAGCATTTTATAGCATGTAAAATGGTAGGTATATGGATGTCTTCGGAGCCAGGTATCAGTGCGTTTTGTGAATTCTACAGTGATTGTTTGTAGCGCGATATCTGATGTCGGTCATTTATCTATCAGTATGTCTGTCATTTAGCACTGCTTTAAGTGAATACTATTTACCTTTCTAATGACGGTCACGTTGTAAGGAAGCCCCTACTTGGTAAAAAAAAAAATCCGAAGGCCATCAGTGCGAAGTTATCTTTTGCAGAGAAATGAAACTTGCAGGAAGAAGCATCTTCTCAACTTGCAGGTAGCTATATCTCGGATCGTAAGGGACACTGTCTCAGGCGACCTTATGACCAGCTCACTGAGGGGCGAAGATCACGATGCTGCACCAGTTTTACGAACAGTGAATGAAAGGTATCATGTGATAACATATACAAAGTTATTGTGCATCCTCTTTTGACACGTTTTTGCTATAATAGGCGGATCCAGGCGTCCAAAAGGGGGGGGGGTTATTTTTTACCTCCCAACATAGGTGCCCTGACACCGCCTATGCATGACCAATACAATTTTAGTCGTTCTCTCATAAGAAAATTGTAACATAACAAGACCATTGCCACCCTTTTTAGAAACAGTACCAACAAAAACCTTATTTACTATACTTTTTGTGTACCCCCAATCTCAATGATCTGTATCCGCCTATGATTTTTGAAAATGCATATTTTTAGGATCCATGTGAATTCCTGGTTCATTCTCTATCGATCGGCAAAAGTTGCGTTAAGATTGGTTCAGAAACCTGGCCGTGATAAGCAGTCTAAAAGGTATCTGCAATTTGCCCGTTTTTACCCCCCTCTACCCGCCTATTGACATTTTTTAATTTTTTTTTTTTTAGAAATGTAGATCTCGTCGAGCGAAATCGAATGCCGTTTGAATTTTGAAAATCGGCTCGTTAGATCTCGAGATATCAAGGGGGGTCGTAAACAGCCCCCCCTGCCACTAATAGGGGGTAGCCAGGAGCCTGCCACTAATAGGGTTAAGTATTGTTGGTTTTTGAAACGGTTCTTCGTCTAAACCTATTGTCCGAAGGCCACGTTACTGACACTCATACGAAAACGGAACATTAAATGCATTTTCTATGCAAACGAAACTCATAATCAGGTGACAACCAAAGTATAGCGTCTTACCATACCCGTAATATAAAACACCCCGTTTCGAAATGTCTTGGAAAAGCTCATTCACGCTCGAATGCAGCATACCAGTGCTTTATGCATTATTTTGTTTAATGGTTGAAAGATAAGGTCTTTAAAATAGTATATGGCATAGTGCGTTATATAGGCTGTGAGTTTTGCACCGATGAACTTGTGACCATGGTTTGTACCTATGTATGTATGCATAACACTCCAATGTATGTACAGTCTGCTTTTCTTTTTGCTCTATCTTAGATCAAAAGTTATAAGCGAAAAACATTTGACCTAATTTAGCGAAATTTTTACATTTATATCCCCCAAAAACTCCCTAAATATTGACCTAGAGCAACCAAATTTGCACAGGGGTGAGAACTCCAAGGGGCCCACCTACCTACCAAATTTGGTGTTTCTAGGTGCCATAGGAGCCAAATGCCCTGCCAGGGCGAGGGTTAAAAGTACCGCGCAAAGTGACGGTGGATCCATCAACCCTGACCGAGGAAGGGCCTGCTATAATTTGAAAGTCACCGACCAATTGACCTGGGGAATGGACGAGGATATCCATTGTTTCGGTGACTAGCAGTCCTTCCTCGGTCAGGCTTGATGGATCCACTGTTGCTTTGCGCGGTACTTTTAAGACATACTGTGCAATGACGTAAGCTTTAAAACCTACCACGTGGAGGCTTGAGATCGTAAATAAATAAATATAGATAAATACCTAATAGTACATGGTCAAATAACTAGTCTAGCGGTGACACACTTCCCCTCGCCAGTATTGGTGTTTTGACAGCCGCAAACGTATAAGGGCGGGGGAAGTCCGTTGGACCCCCTTGCCGTCTCACCCCTGATCGAGCTAGAGCTTCGCGAAACAACGAGCGTGTTTCCCGTGACAAGAGGAAGCCGATGATACCCAATTTTAAGGTCCTAGGTCATTGGTTGACCTTCCAAGCCAGGTCAATGGCCCAAAAGTCGGGAAAATCGAGACCAGTTAGGTCGTAAAGTGTGGCTGCTACGGGGTTATTCGGGGTTCTGATCACGAATATCATGTTTTTATCACAGATGATGTCTTCATGCTTTTAGGCCAGGTCGGGTCAGGTCAGTTCAGGTCAACCAGTAGTGGTTTTGCCGGGTATTCGTAGTAGGTGTCAACCGCCTCTGACAGCTTCGTAACATGTTACAATGGCACCAAAACTACTTCGTAAATGCTCATATGGTTGCTAAATTCGAATTAAGCTAAAAAAACTAGCCTAGAAACATGTAAAAGTAAACCGAGCTCATTTAAGGTCAGTGACCTGTCCTGAGCTTCAAGTGAACTTGACACCCACCCTAACGCATAGGAGCAATATCATATCACATGTTTGAACCCTTGAAACCACGAAAAGAGTGCAAACGCGCGGCTAAGAGGAGACGACATACGCCGAATCGCGATTCCGGCCAAACATGGTCTCGAAAAGTAGGTCACAGGTCAAAGGTCATTTGCGTCAGGGTCATGAAATTGTTAGGGTAGGTGTAAAATTGATGAACGCGAGGGTAATGAAAGTTCCGTCGCGATCAGCGGGTTTTTACGCGAGTTATTTGCGAAAACCGAGAGGGGGCTGTTCGACCCCCCCCCCCCCCCACCTATACCGGCGAGGGCTAAGGGGGAGGGGCGTTTCTCACGGTTCTTCCTACCTAAGATCATTGTTAAGATCTGAAATGAGAAATCATAAAACATGGCTCACAGCAGGGCTGAAGCGTGAAGTACGCAAGCATGGCTACTCAAGCTCGATCAGCTCAACGATTAAAAAAGCAGTTCAGGCTCTCCGCCGATGATGACAGCCTGGTCGGGTAGTTCGCTCCGCGGCAGGGTCCGTCTACTTTGTGCGGCGCGGCACGGCGCGGCGGGGGGGGGGGAAGGCGGCGATGCGTCTGAAAGGCGACGCTCGGACGTCCCGGGAATCACCTGTCACCATGCGGCGCGGCGGTCGGTACCTCCGACCCTTCCCATTGTTACCTGACTGCGGGTGCCGGTTCCCCCGGAAGGGTCACTTTGGTATGCGAAATCTTCACTCGTTAATCGGACAGGAGGGGAGCAGTAGACATTCGATGGAGTAGGCGATTCGGGCGTAGGTCAGCCGGGCGTAGGTCAGCCGGGCGTAGACATTCGATGTAGTAGGCGATTCGGGCGTAGGTCAGCCGGGCGTAGGTCAGCCGGGCGTAGACATTCGATGAAGTAGGCGATTCGGGCGTAGGTCAGCCGGGCGTAGGTCAGCCGGGCGTAGACATTCGATGGAGTAGGCGATTCGGGCGTAGGTTAGCCGGGCGTAGGTCACCCGGGCGTAGACATTCGATGGAGTAGGCGATTCGGGCGTAGGTCAGCCGGGCGTAGGTCACCCGGGCGTAGACATTCGATGGAGTAGGCGATTCGGGCGTAGGTCAGCCGGGCGTAGGTCACCCGGGCGTAGACATTCGATGGAGTAGGCAATTCGGGCGTAGGTCAGCCGGGCGTAGGCCACCCGGGCGTAGATCACCCGGGCCTGAGCCGTGATTTTGAGAGGCCCATATCTCAGCAGCCGCTTGGGCGATTGTCTTGCGGTAATTTTTGTAGGGTAGCTGCATCCCTCCTACCAAAGGTCGGATATTCTTGATCTATGTGAGGGACCCCACTGCACGTGCAAAATGCAAAAAGAATAGGTGCCAAATTTGTTCCCATTTCATTCACTCGGTAATTACTGGGGCGATTTCGCTGAAACTTGGCATACAGGTAGGCACCCACCAGGCAATGCATTCCCATGTGTTGCGGTTAGGGTGCTACTGCACGTGCGCACGTGCAGGGGGCGCTCCCAGATCTCAAGAACGGCTGGGCCGATTGCGCTCAAATTTGGTACACGGTTGGGGACCAGTTAGTAGGGTGCCGTGCAGAAGTCAGTTTGGACCTCTTTTGCACGTGCGCACGTGCAGAATGCCGCTTCCAGATCTCCGGAACGGCTGGGCCGATTGCGTTCAAATTTGGCACACCGCTAGCGACCGGTTAGAAGGGTGCTTTGCACAAGCCCGTTGGAAGTACCCTCTCGCCCTTGCGCACGTGCAGGGCTCACTATCTCGCTCGTTCGTTCTTCGCCCAAAAGGCGTTTTACTGGTTTATTTTATCACATTTAAGATGCGTGATTTAGTTTAGATATTATGCATGTTAATGCCCGCTACTAAAAATACCTATGATAGCCATTCACGAGCGCTGTGATATAATTTCAAACTTCGTCGAGCGACCTAAAAATAATTTGACCTTTGTTCTTGAAAATGTATAGGGAATATACGAAACGCGTCGAGCGATAAGGTCATTTAAATGTCATTTCTAAAAGTACTTATTATTATGAGCATCGGTAACATCTTATTTGAACATACCGAAGAACATAAAAAGATTGTTCGGCAGATTGAGTCACTCAACAGGAAGTTGATTAACGGGAAAGCTGCTGTAGCATATATATATATATATATATATATATATATATATATATATATATATATATATATATATATATATATATATATATATATATATATATATATATATATATATATATATATATATATATATATATATATATATATATATATATATATATATATATATATATATATATATATATATATATATATATATATATATATATATATATATATATCAGGGATGCGGAGCCGGAGCCGGAGCCGGAGCCGGAGCCGCCGGAGCCGTCATATTTTGCCCGGAGCCGGAGCCGGAGCCGGAGCCGTGAAACAATATAGCCCGGAGCCGGAGCCGGAGCCGGAGCCGTCAAAAAAGGGGGCGACTCCGGCTCCTTTTCTTAAGAGGAAACATATATAACAGTAGAACAGGAAACAATTATTTACCTAATTCGGTTTGACAGTACAAGGCGTAAAACAATGTGGTATTCAAAATAGCCTTGTTATACAAATACAGAAGCAGCGTGTACCAATCCCATCGCCTCTTTTCTTCCACCCGTATTTTATTGATCGCGTAGGGGTGTACTGAGTAGAAGCCGGAGCCGGAGCCACCGGAGCCGGAGCCGCCGGAGCCGGATCATTTTACTCGGAGCCGGAGCCGGAGCCGGAGCCGCCTTGACATTTCACCCGGAGCCGGAGCCGGAGCCGGAGCCGATTTTTTTTTCTCCGGAGCCGGAGCCGGAGCCGGAGCCGTCTGAAATTTCCACGGCTCCGCATCCCTGATATATATATATATATATATATATATATATATATATATATATATATATTATATATATATATATATATATATATATATATATATATATATATATATATATATATATATATATATATATATATATATATATATATATATATATATATATATATATATATATATATATATATATATATATATATATATATATATATATATATATATATATATATATATATATTATATATAGGTTTCGTTGAAGACCAAGGAGCATTGAGTTTTTGCAAGTTTCCGGTTAATTCGTTCGATTGTTCGAATGAGTTTCTTGGTTTCAGAAGGTAAGTTAAAAATTAATTCTCCAAAGTTGCTCATCAATGTCAAGTTAATTGGTTATAAGTGACGTTTCGGTTTATTCCAGTAAACCATTTTCAAACATAACACATTCACGTATGACAAGTGTAAACATTTTCATCGGACATCATTTGAGAAATATG
The DNA here is from genome assembly GCF_019059575.1 of Amphibalanus amphitrite. Lineage (NCBI taxonomy): Eukaryota > Metazoa > Arthropoda > Thecostraca > Balanomorpha > Balanidae > Amphibalanus > Amphibalanus amphitrite. The sequence goes on from NW_024882556.1 coordinate 121,588, forward strand.
TTAAATGCAAATTATCATGTGAGTTTTGGCAGGGTCTTGCTACGGTAGTTGCGTCCCACATAAAGTACACTTCACATTCATCGAATAAATCAGGTCGATCAAAAGAATGTTACATCAGGCGAATACAAGCTGTCACGACATGAGTACATCTTCCTCACTACATGTAAACGTCTTTACAGCCCTAGTGTAACGCAAGAGTTATGTTGTTTGTTTAGCTGTGGAGCGCGTTGTCTGATGAGTAATGCCTCTAGTATCCAGAGCCGTGTTCTGTTGTGTTGTGTTTTGATGATGGTCGTGTTTTCAGTCAGAAGTTTTCTAGTGATAGTTGTCTGGTGTGCTTGCGTCATGTGTTGTTTTGGTGCCCCGTCTCTAAGGTGCATAGTGAGACGCCTTGACAGTGATGTGGTTGTAGCGCCAATGTAGTTTATTTCACGAAGCCTACAATCTTCGTATGGACATGAAAATTCGTAAACTACATTGGTGCGTTTGAGCTTGTCTTTGTTGTCTTGCATGTTTTTTTTTCGAATGAGAAGGCTGCTTGTTTTGCAGTTTTTGTAAAAGATGATGAGTTTCAGTTGGTCAGTGCCCAGTGGCATTTGTACAGGTTATGTTTTCCGAGACAATTTCTTTGATGACTTTTTCGTCTACTTTGTACGAGGGAGACATGTGGTTACGATAATAAAGCGTAATGCTATTTCTGGAACGCTCTTTTGGGGTCATCTTTTTGTTTGTCTCTCTATCAAGATGCTGTTTAATTTCTTCGTCTACTTCCCTATTGGAAAAGCCATTGTTGACCAAGATTTGTTTCAGCCTTTCAAATTCCACGTGTAGCAGTTCCCAAGAGGAACAGTTTTTGACCTCTCTCTTGATGAAGGCTCTGATAACGCTTGTTTTGTATCTCGCTGGGCACTCACTTTTGCCATTGAGACATTTTCCAGAGTCTGTGGGTTTCCTGTATACTAATGATTCAAAGTTCATTCCTCTTACGTTAACCATGATATCTAGGAAAGGTAATTTGTTTTCAACACTACAGGGTGTCCCATAAGTTCGTTCTCACCTTATATTTGCATGTAAAACAGAGTACATTGCGTTTTAATATGTTTATAATCCCTCAATGTGCTCCCCATTTCATAGGCAAACACATGAATACATGCTGCGACATGCCAACCGGCATTTTTGGCAGTATAGCAGGCTTGAAGTTAGCCCAGACCGACTTGGCATGGGCCGTGAGCTCCTCAATGCTGGAACACCGCTTCGCTTTGACGAGCCTCGATTTCAATATTCCCAACACATTTTTATGAAATTTGGATCCGATGAGTTGCCTGGGATGTGATCTTGCCACAGACGCCTATCACAGTCTCCTGGCACTGCTTCTAAGCTTTGCTTGACCTGTGCACTGATGCACTGTCTTGCTTGAAGATGGGCCTACGACCTCCCGGATGCCATTTTCTCCTAAAAAAATGTGGTCATACTTGCGGTTAGAGTTAAGCTAGAAAGCTGAAACTCCTCCTAGATCTTCTTGGAGAAGCATTCTGCGTCCCAAGACTGTTTCTGGAGTATCAATCGCAACGTGATCAGTGTCTGGACGCATATTACCCCACATTACCGTGACCGTGGCCTTTTGCATAGGAATAAAGCAGGATGACACAAAGGCCTTTTCCGTCGCCCATATGGGACCGTTTTGGGGTTTGGACGGGTGTTTTATCTCGAGCACGGACTAGGTAGTCCAGATGACCACATTGATGTCATCGGCCCTCCAGTTTTGTTAGCCTCAGGCATAACGAAACACATGTTTGGCCATTTTAAGACGTTTTTGACTGTTTTGAGCCCTCCGGTAAGTAGAGCTGAAGTCACCTTGAGTTAGGTACCCTGAAATGATACTCTTAGACAGCTGGTAATGCATCCTGAAAAGCATGTTTACCAACTTTCTAACCCTAAGACCTTTTTGACGGCCATTTTGGCGCCACACAGTTTTGGCCACATGGCTCACTCGTGAAAGCTGACAAAAAAAGAGCATAAACTTGCAGCGATTGACTCCCGACAAATCATCGGCGTCACTTGTTGACTGTGCGTCCAGTTAGCGACAGACATTGGCTACATACTGGATGGCCTCAATCACCCTCAACCGTTGTGAATGGCCCAGTGCGAACTAAATACCGAGACGTTCCCGTATCGGAGACCTCTATGTTGCGGCGTAAGCCGTCTCCACAGGAAGTGAACTCTCTGGCAAAAAATATTTTGTCTAGACGAATTAGTTACCGTGGAGCACATTCACAGTTGCCATGGCAACCCCAAAAGCTCAGTTACAAAATAAATTAAGCGTGGCTTTAAATAAGAGAGCCTCTAAAAGAAAAATTTAGGTGAGAAGGAACTTATGGGACACCCTGTAAGTTCGTAAGTAAACTTGAGCACTGAGCTTGTCTCCATTTTCTCTATAATATCTTTATTAAGGTGGTCTACGTCCCTAACATCAACAAAAATGTCGTCGACATATCTTCAGTATATATGTGGGCGAATGCTTTCGTCGCTGAGAACCTTGCTTTCGATCTCAGCCATATAAAAGTTTGCAAAAAGGGGTCCTAGTGGGGAGCCCATCGCTATGCCATCCTTTTGACGGTACAGCTGTCCATCGGGTCCACGGAAGGGAGATTCAGTAGTGCATGCGATTAGCAGTTTTTCTAGAGTGCTTTTAGAAAGTTTAAGGGGCGCAATGTTCGGATTGTTGTAAACTTTATCTAAGATAATGTTGATTGTTTCATTCACGGTGACGTTTGTGAAAAGGCTCTGTACGTCTATTGACGCTAAAATTCCATTTGGACGTTTGGTTCGTAAGATATCAACGAATTCATCAGTTGACTTGACACTATAGCCGGCTGGTAGGAATGGCTGTATGTATTTGAAATACATATCATTTGCAATCTACAGTTTTCATCAGTTTTGGGATTTATCAATTAAAATACTTCCCCTACTTGTGGTTAGTTGTGCCCATTGAGGCCTATTTACTGCTACAATTGTTGATATCAATAACTATGCTACAGTTAATTTGGTGTTAATTACTGTTACAGCGTCTTTGTCTGTGCTCGTCTTAATTCGGCGCAGTGATCGATTGTTCGAGACAGTCAGTTTGTAGCTGTATATTCGTACGTAATTCTGAAAGAAAACAGTCGATATTAGAAGCCAGAAAATAAGCAGATGTTAAATGAATACAAAACGACACATAAATCAATATAAATAATAATAAAAGACACTTACAACACCATTCCTCCATTGCGCCGCTTGACCCGTTTGACCTCTGGGCTCTGCGCATCGATCAGCTGTTAGCCACGTAACGATCAGCTGATATCTTACGGCACAACCGAGGCCATGACTGGACGGTGGTGCCCTCTACAATGGCTCGCCAGCGCCCTCTGCGGCTGCTGCGGTAACAAGCTCAGTGCTCAAGTTTACTTACGAGCTTAGTGTTGAAAACAAGTTACATTTCCTAGATATCATGGTTAACGTAAGAGGAATGAACTTTGAATCATCAGTATACAGGAAACCCACAGACTCTGGAAAATGTCTCAATGGCAAAAGTGAGTGCCCAGCGAGATACAAAACAAGCGTTATCAGAGCCTTCATCAAGAGAGCGGTCAAAAACTGTTCCTCTTGGGAACTGCTACACGTGGAATTTGAAAGGCTGAAACAAATCTTGGTCAACAATGGCTTTTCCAATAGGGAAGTAGACGAAGAAATTAAACAGCATCTTGATAGAGAGACAAACAAAAAGATGACCCCAAAAGAGCGTTCCAGACATAGCATTACGCTTTATTATCGTAACCACATGTCTCCCTCGTACAAAGTAGACGAAAAAGTCATCAAAGAAATTGTCTCGGAAAACATAACCTGTACAAATGCCACTGACCAACAAAAACTCATCATCTTTTACAAAAACTGCAAAACAAGCAGCCTTCTCATTCGAAACATGCAAGACAACAAAGACAAGCTCAAACGCACCAATGTAGTTTACGAATTTTCATGTCCATACGAAGATTGTAGGTTTCGTGAAATAAACTACATTGGCGCTACAACCACATCACTGTCAAGGCGTCTCACTATGCACCTTAGAGACGGGGCACCAAAACAACACATGACGCAAGCACACCAGACAACTATCACTAGAAAACTTCTGACTGAAAACACGACCATCATCAAAACACAACACAACAGAACACGGCTCTGGATACTAGAGGCATTTCTCATCAGACAACGCGCTCCACAGCTCAACAAACAACATAACTCTTGCGTTACACTAGGGCTGTAAAGACGTTTACATGTAGTGAGGAAGATGTACTCATGTCGTGACAGCTTGTATTCGCCTGATGTAACATTCTTTTGATCGACCTGATTTAGTCGATGAACTAGGGTGACCCGCGTGCTCCGCAACGCGAAAAGGGGTATTTTCGATCGGCGGGTATTTGGTTGTTCTTGTGTCGGCTGGGTTATCTATCCATTTCGGTCGATTGCTTTTTGATGGCTAAACGTTTTGGTTGGAAAAAATATCCATCGGATCGAGGTGCCCGTGTCTGATAAGCATGCTTTCTACTTCAGAACCTGTCAATAGTTCAGTGAACCTGTCAAATGTGTTTTATAATTCAGGTGCGTAGTTTTATGACAAATGAAAGGCGTAGATAATTTTCGCTAAAAATGGATTTGCAGAGGTTTGAAACATTTATATTTTTAAGAATACCGTTGCTTGTCATGCAAACGTGATGATTGGATCTTGGAGAGAATTGAATGCTGTTTCTAATGATAGCATTTTCAATTGTCAACCGTATCAGGCTTAGCAGCAAACCCCGTGTAATTATTAAGTGGCACATTATGGACAAATACCATTTTCTCCAGCGATTTGTTCCACCTTGTTTTTGATCAATTAGCTTTTCACAATTTTATCATGAGAGGCGGTACATTTCTCCTGCGAATAGGCGTTGTTTTGACTCAGTCATTCTGACGGTCACGTGAAAATAAAATAAAATCCAAAATCCGTCCGAAACGTCAATTTTTTAAACAAAAGCGCCCTCACTGGTGCACGTGGTGCGTGCCATCCCCTGCACCGCACACCATGCGATAGCCCGTTCGATTCTCTACACGGTGCTGTTTTCCCCGTGACGATCGGGCGCACGGTTACCGAGATATTGCACGGGAACCGGACCCGTGTCGGGCAAATTTAGCCATTTTCGCCCGTTTTTGCCAGCCGATTAATACATGTAAAGTCTATGACGCGAATTTGCACTTTTTGGGCACGCGCCACGCGCTCGCTATCGATCCGATCGAGCTGAGACCCATCAAAGGCACGTTGTCCATCCTTGTTCTATGAGTTGCGCAAACTTCAGCGCGGTAGGTGCAACGGTGTGACCTGTAACCCGCGCTACGTAGCACCATGTCGCGACCTCGGTTATAGACAGAAACTACGTCACCACAAATAGTAATATAGATGTGAAGTGTACTTTATGTGGGACGCAACTACCGTAGCAAGACCCTGCCAAAACTCACGTGATAATTTGCATTTAACATATTTCTCAAATGATGCCCGATGAAAATGTTTACACTTGTCATACGTGAATGTGTTATGTTTGAAAATGGTTTAATGGAATAAACCGAAACGTCACTTGTAACCAATTAACTTGACATTGATGAGCAACTGTGGATAATTAATTTTTAACTTACCTTCTGAAACCAAGAAACTCATTCGAACAATATATATATATATATATATATATATATATATATATATATATATATATATATATATATATATATATATATATATATATATATATATATATATATATATATATATATATATATATATATATATATATATATATGTTAGAGAAATTCGGCAGTAAATCTTCTTTTAAGCACAGACCGTTAAATGTTATTGCACATTTAACTTCGTTAACTCGAACTTGAGATATTATATCAAGATATATTACAGCCAGAAAAGGACGAAAAAGTTCAAATCAAGGGATATCTCAAAGGTGAACTAATAGGAGAAGGTAATAAACTTAGAGGAAAATCTACCTCAAAACTTTTGACAAAAGAACTTCGAGAAGCCGCAAAACAGCTAAAGGAGAACCAGGATATTATCATTAGAAGAGCTGATAAATCGCCGACCTTTGTTATCCTCGACAGAAGTGAGTATCTAAGCAAACTAAATTCAATTCTGTCAGATGAAAGCAAGTTCAAGAAGATAAAAGATGATCCAAGCAAGAAACTGAAAGCAAAAGTAAACCGTCTGATAAAGAGTGCTAACGCTCTTCAGGGAGGTATACACTTCCAGACTATAGTTGGTGAATTTAGTCCTGGTTATGCCTATGGGACTGTAAAAAACCATAAGGAGGGAAACCCATTAAGACCCATCATCTCTCAAGTAAACACAGCAACCTACAAGCTAGCCAAACGACTCAACGGACTTCTAAAGCCCTTCGTACCAGGCAAGCACTCTATCAACTCTGTAGACGAGTTCCTTGACATCTTAAGAGCAAAAAAAACTTGCGGACTCCTAGCATCTATCGACGTCGAATCCCTTTTCACGAATGTCCCGATCGACGAAACTATCGAAATCATTCTGAATGAGGTATATCAAAAACGTTCGAATGACCTTCCAAGCCTCAACTTGTCCCCACATATCCTCAAACAGCTCCTACAAGCCTGCACAAAAGATGCGCCGTTTAGGGGACCAGATGGCCAGTTATATCTGCAAATCGAAGGTATGGCAATGGGGTCGCCACTGGGACCCCTATTTGCCAATTTCTACATGTCTCATGTAGAGAACAGTGTCCTGAGTGACGCATCGATCGCTCCCAGCACATACATCAGGTATGTAGACGACTGCTTCGTCGATATAGAAGACGCCAACCATCTATCTAGACAGATCAATGAATTTGAAGCCAAGAGTGTCTTGAAGTTTACTTTTGAATTGAGCCGTGACAATGTGATACCATTCCTAGACATTATAGTAGAAAAAGGAGAAAACCAGTTCCACACTAGTGTCTACCGTAAGCCAACAAACGCTGGCTTAACTCTAAATGCGAACAGTAAGTGCCCGTCTCGATACAAAACGAGTGTCATTCGTGCATTTATCAAAAGGGCCATCCGAGCAAGTTCTACGAACAATGCGATGCATGAGGAGTTCGTGCGTTGCAGGCAACTCCTTGTCAACAACGGCTATTGTAATCGAGATATCGATTTAGAGGTGAGGCGTCAGCTCGACCAGCTTTACGGTGATAGGAGCCCACCTGACTCAACAAAAAAGGTTACGCACCACCTGTACTATCGCAACTTCATGAGTACTGAACACCGCACCGACGAACGTACCATTAATCACATCATCAAAAAGAACGTCAAATGCAAAAATGATTCAGATGACCTGAGACTCCATATACTACCAAAGCACCAAACCAAAACATCTCGTCATGCGAAATAACCCGTCAGAAACAAAGTGGCTGATGCGCACCAACGTAGTTTACCAATATGACTGCCCTTTTGAAGGTTGTAGACTTCAAAGCAACAACTACGTTGGCTACACATGCACCACTCTTTCCAGACGACTCACTATGCACAAACAAACAGGAACGATCAAGACACACATGAGAGATAAACACAACACAACACTCACACGGCAACGCCTAGTAGAAAACACAACAATCATCCACACGAACCGTGACCCCAGACGCATCGAGATCATCGAAGCCGTACACATCAGGGATCACGCCCCCAGCATCAACGAGCAAAAGAACGCTCGACTGGAGAAACTGGCACTCTGGGGCACCAAACCACACTTCCCCTAAACATAGACGGCTATGTGTTATCATAGACGGCTGAGTCAAATATCACTGGCTCGGCAATTAGCAATGTGAGTGAACTTTCGCGCAAAATGCATGTAAACCATGTGCCTTGTGTAATTAGTCGCGTCTAGTGTAAGTGTGATGAACGATTTGTACTCGTGATTTAGAATATTGTTTTTCAAATATTTTGCTGATCAATTCTGCAACCCCTCGAGTCACTGTATACATAGTCCTTGAAAATGAGTGTTAAATACACTTGAAACGCGTTGGACATAAAGCTTTAACTTTCATGAGTTTTAATGAATTATTACCTGAACTCACAACAAATATCAGAAAGACTGTCAACAAAATAATAAAAACTCAGAGCAAGCTTTCGAAATGTGAAAGTGCAATAACATTTAACGGTCTGTGCTTAAAAGAAGATTTACTGCCGAATTTCTCTAACATAAAACTACAAGACCCGGCGACAAGAGATAAAAGATTTACTAAAGAATTCAGATAGAAGTTAGTCGAACATCAACTAGAAAAAAAGGAAGGACTTTTAACTGAATTGAGTGAAAAGCTTAAGAAGCTTTTCGAAGAGCTTGGGAACAGTGACTTGAACGAATCTGTTAAACAGGACTTATACAAATGTTTAGATGAGAAACTAGAGAATTGCAACCATGCTAACAAAGCTCGTGTAGCCAAAAAACTATCAAGAATATATGGTGGGAGCATTAGCCTACCACAAAAGAAACAGGGATATATTAACTTGTCCTCAGTGCAACTGACTGAACAGCAGCACGAATTTCTGAACCTAGGCCTCAACTGTCACGTCCAATCAAAAAGAAAGCTTATTGATAAGAAGGTCGAACTTGAGATATTATATCAAGATATATTACAGCTAGAAAAGGACGAAAAAGTACCATTCCTAGACATTATAGTAGAAAAAGGAGAAAACCAGTTCCACACTAGTGTCTACCGTAAGCCAACAAACGCTGGCTTAACTCTAAATGCGAACAGTGAGTGCCCGTCTCGATACAAAACGAGTGTCATTCGTGCATTTATCAAAAGGGCCATCCGAGCAAGTTCTACGAACAATGCGATGCATGAGGCGTTCGTGCGTTGCAGGCAACTCCTTGTCAACAACGGCTATTGTAATCGAGATATCGATTTAGAGGTGAGGCGTCAGCTCGACCAGCTTTACGGTGATAGGAGCCCACCTGACTCAACAAAAAAGGTTACGCACCACCTGTACTATCGCAACTTCATGAGTACTGAACACCGCACCGACGAACGTACCATTAATCACATCATCAAAAAGAACGTCAAATGCAAAAATGATTCAGATGACCTGAGACTCCATATATACTACCAAAGCACCAAACCAAAACATCTCGTCATGCGAAATAACCCGTCAGAAACAAAGTGGCTGATGCGCACCAACGTAGTTTACCAATATGACTGCCCTTTTGAAGGTTGTAGACTTCAAAGCAACAACTACGTTGGCTACACATGCACCACTCTTTCCAGACGACTCACTATGCACAAACAAACAGGAACGATCAAGACACACATGAGAGATAAACACAACACAACACTCACACGGCAACGCCTAGTAGAAAACACAACAATCATCCACACGAACCGTGACCCCAGACGCATCGAGATCATCGAAGCCGTACACATCAGGGATCACGCCCCCAGCATCAACGAGCAAAAGAACGCTCGACTGGAGAAACTGGCACTCTGGGGCACCAAACCACACTTCCCCCAAACATAGACGGCTATGTGTTATCATAGACGGCTGAGTCAAATATCACTGGCTCGGCAATTAGCAATGTGAGTGAACTTTCGCGCAAAATGCATGTAAACCATGTGCCTTGTGTAATTAGTCGCGTCTAGTGTAAGTGTGATGAACGATTTGTACTCGTGATTTAGAATATTGTTTTTCAAATATTTTGCTGATCAATTCTGCAACCCCTCGAGTCACTGTATACATAGTCCTTGAAAATGAGTGTTAAATACACTTGAAACGCGTTGGACATAAAGCTTTAACTTTCATGAGTTTTAATGAATTATTACCTAAACTCACAACAAATATCAGAAAGACTGTCAACAAAATATATATATATATATATATATATATATATATATATATATATATATATATATATATATATATATATATATATATATATATATATATATATATATATATATATATATATATATATATATATATATATATTTCATTGAAAATGACAGCATAGAAGTGATTAATTCTCTTCTTTTCTAGTGACTCAATCTGTCGTACAAGTTTTTTACCAGTTTCAGAGAATGAGTTTAAGATGGTGCCTATATTGCATAACGTTTCGCTGGCACTTCCAGCATCATCAGATGACATTGGCACCACTAAACATAATACAAACAGTACAAAATACATTCGCGTTCGTTTCGTTTACATAACAATGATCTACACTTCGATTCATGACCTATTCATTTATACACGCAAATATATGAAACGACACGCGGACAATATCACTCACTACCTCTGCAGGCAGTGTACAGCCGTTGGGTAGCATTTGCAGTCAGACTCTCAGAGGCTCACCATCACACAACAGCAACGTTCCCCTTACATGCATCTGCCTGTTGATAGCAGGATCTTTGTCTCTGATGTAGACGGCCTCTAACACCCTTAATCTGTTCACATCGGAACACTTCGCTAGTATTGAGGTGTTGTCTACCACCATAGAGCGGGTCAAGTCGGAGTTGTGGGTTGCTCTCATGTGCTGTTTTGGAGCGCCTGTCTGTAAATGCATGGTTAGTCGTCGTGAAAGTGTTGTTGTTGTGTAGCCGATGTATGTCGAGTTTGAGCGGCGCGCGCAGTCGCCGATAGGGCATGAGAACTCGTACACTACATTGTTGGCCTTTAGGGGGGACACATCTTTTGACAAGTTGTTGTTCATCACGAGGTTAGACGTTCTCGGGCTCTTGTAGTAGATAACAAGATATCTTGGCTCGCTACGCGTCGCGTTGGCCATGAAATGATTAAGGAGAAACCCCCCCCCCCCGTTCCCCCGACTCTACTCCCACACCTACCCCCTCGGCATAATTCCGGGTTCGTCGGGTAGGAAAACTTGCCACTCTTTCCCCCCCCCCACAGAGCCATTTGGTATCGATCGGTGTTTATCCCGTGTCAATCGGTCGTCAATAAGCCGAGATATGCACGGCGAATTATTTCAATCGGCGTCGATCAGAATCTTCAGAACGGAGGGACCCACACTCATTTCTGGCCGTATCTCACTTTTCCGAGATGTACGTCAAACTACGTATTTAAAACTACATATTCTACAGCCGAATCTTCAAACTGGGGGTACCTCAGACCGTGGGAACGACTCGGCTCAGCACTGCCGCACGCGCATTCAGCGGCGGGTTGTCGATTTTTCGAGTGTCGGCTGCCGATCTCCCGAGAGCCGGCCACCTGTCAGCCGCCGCTCGGCTCTGTGTTAAGCATATGGGGACGGCGAATTTCTCCCGGAGGGAAGCACCTCGCTCACAAAAGCACGTGAATCAGCCGCATTCCATCTCACGCGCAATGTTGAAGAGATATGTGTTTCCGCGGGTATCTCGCAGGCCCTAAGAGAAAAAGCTCGCTGCAAAAACTGAGCGTTTCAAAAAAACCCAAATCCTAGTCAAATAGTATACTATACAAGATATCTTGGCTCGCTCCGCGTCGCTTTGGCAATCAAAGTATGAGGGAGAAAATTTGGGATCGATTGGTGTTCGTCCCGTGTTAATCGGACGTCTAGAAGCTTAGATATTCACGAAAAACTTGTTGAACCTGCCAAAGTACCTGCCAGCTTGCTGTATCACCTGCTACTTGGTAATGTACTGAAAACTTGCTAATGTACTGAAAACCTGCCAAAGTACTTGGTATTTACTTGCCTAAATACCGCAAAGAACTTGTTCCTTTCCGACGTTTAAATCAGACGTCTTTAGTCGATCAAAGACTTTGCGAATTTGCCTTGATCTCAGATAATTTTGATTTGTTCCAATGAATTATTTGTAATTTGAATTATACTTGTTCCCAATTTGTATTTTGTTTCACCTACCTATCATTTCTAACTTGTTTTAGCGTCCTACCTATTAAGCGATTACACATACGTAGAGAGAGCCGGTGGGTGGTTATAATGCAATACCCTGCACGGTGAACAGCTTGCGAGTTTTACAGCGGTGCGATTGCTGGGGCTTATCGCTGACAGAAAAGGGTAAATACAGTAAATACAGATGGCTGTGTTGGATCCCTTTGCTTTTGCCCAACATTCAGCGTTGGAATTGTGGCTTTACCGTCCCTCTTATCAAAGTTTTCTAACTTTTTGTAGCTTCGTCAGGTTAGACACGACGCGCGTGACCTCTGGCGGCCGCTGGCGGAACTACCGCGCACGGCCCGCACACGGGCCTGGCGGCCGCCAGTGGAACTACTGCGCAGGTGGCAGCACCTACCCGTGGAGAAGCGGCTGGCAATCGGCCGCCCCACTCCCCACCCCGCCCCCACCCAGCTGGCCGCCAGACCGTGGGAACGACTCGGCTCAGCGCTGCCGGCCGCTGGACGGGGAAACCCCGCCCCGCCGCCCGCCGCCCAACACACTGCCGCCGGGCCGGCCGGTGGAATTTTCCAGCCGTCTCTCCGGAACGGCGGCACCCCGCTCATCTTCGCACGCGCATTCAGCGGCGGCTTGTCGATTTTTCGAGTGTCGGCTGCCGATCTCCCGAGAGCCGGCCACCTGTCAGCCGCCGCTCGGCTCCGTGTTAAGCATATGGGGACGGCGAATTTCTCCCGGAGGGAAGCACCTCGCTCACAAAAGCACGTGAATCAGCCGCATTCCTGTGTGGCGCGCAATGCTGAAGAGATATGTGTTTCCGCGGGTATCTCGCAGGCCCTAAGAGAAAAAGCTCGCTGCAAAAACTCAGCGCTTCAAAAAACCCGCAATCCTACTCAAATGGATATTTAAACAAGATATCTTGGCTCGCTCCGCGTCGCTTTGACCATAAAAAGATTCGGGAGAAAATTTGGGATCGAATGGTGTTTTTCCGGTGACGATCGGACGTCTAGAAGCTTCGATATTGGCGAAAAACTTGCTGAACTTGCAAAAGTACTTGGTACTTGCCAAAGTACTCGGTACTTGCCAAAGTACTTGGTACTTGCTTGGTATTTGCATAAGTACTCGGTATTTGCCAAAGTACTTGGTACTTGCTTGGTATTTGCATAAGTACTTGGTACTTGCTTGGTACTTGTAAAAGTACTTGGTACTTGCGAAAGTACTTGGTACTTGCTTGGTACTTGTACTCGCCCCCCCCCTTGTTCCCCCGACTCTACTCCCACCCCTACACCCTCGGGATAATTCCGGGTTCGTCGGGTAGAAAAACTTGCCACTCTATCCCCCCCCCCAGAGCCATTTGGTATCGATCGGTGTTTGTCCCGTGTCAATCGGTCGTCAATAAGCCGAGATATGCACGGCGACTTATTTCAATCGGCGCCGATCATAATCTTCAGGACGGAGGTACATACCCACACTCATTTCTGGCCGTATCTCACTTTTCCGAGATCTACGTCAAACTACGTATTTAAAACTACAATTCTACAGCCGAATCTTCCAACTGGGGGTACCTCACTCACAATCGCACGTGATTCAGCCGCATTCCTGTGAGGCGCGCAATGTTGAAGAGATATGTGTGCACGCAGATATCTCGCAAGCCCTAAGAGAAAAAGCTCGCTGCAAAAACTGAGCGTTTCAAAAAACCCGAAATCCTACTCAAATGAATAATTAAACAAGATATCTTGGCTCGCTCCGCGTCGCTTTGGCAATCAAAGTATGAGGGAGAAAATTTGGGATCGATTGGTGTTCGTTCCGTGTTAATCGGACGTCTAGAAGCTTAGATATTCACGAAAAACTTGTTGAACTTGCCAAAGTACCTGCCAGCTTGCTGTATCACCTGCTACTTGGTAATGTACTGAAAACTTGCTAATGTACCTGCCAAAGTACTTGGTATTTACTTGCCTAAATACCGCAAAGAACTTGTTCTTTCCGACGTTTAAATCAGACGACTTTAGACGACCAAAGACTTTCCAAATTTCCCTTGGTCTCAGTACGTTTTGATTTGTTATCAATGCGTTGTTTGCAATTTGAGTTGAGCTTAATTCCAATTCGTATTTTGATTCACCTACCTATCATCTCTCACTTGCTTTTTGCGTCCTACCTATTAAGCCATTACACTTACGTTGAAAGAGCCGGTGGGTGGTTATAATGCAATACCCTGCACGGTGAACAGCTTGCGAGTTTTGCAGCGGTGCGATTGCTGGGGCTTATCGCTGACTGAAAAGGGTAGATACAGTAAATACAGATGGCTGTGTTGGATCCCTTTGCTTTTGCCCAACATTCAGCGTTGGAATTGTGGCTTTACCGTCCCTCTTATTAAAGTTATCTAACTTTTTGTAGCTTCGTCAGGTTAGACACGACGCGCGCGGCGGTATCCATCTGGCGGCCGCTGGCGGAACTACCGCGCACGGCCCGCTTGCCGCACGGGCCTGGCGGCCGCCAGTGGAACTACTGCGCAGGTGGCAGCACCTGCCCGTGGAGAAGCGGCTGGCAATCGGCCGCCCCACCCCCCACCCCGCCCCCACCCAGCTGGCCGCCAGACCGTGGGAACGGCTCGGCTCAGCACTGCCGGCCGCCGCCCGTCTCGGCCGACAATATCGCCCGACAATAGAAATCCGCTGAATGGCGGTGCCTCCCTGATAATGGCACGCGCATTCAGCGGCGGCTTGTCGATTTTTCGAGTGTCGGCTGCCGATCTCCCGAGAGCCGGCCACCTGTCAGCCGCCGCTCGGCTCTGTGTTAAGCATATGGGGACGGCGAATTTCTCCCGGAGGGAAGCACCTCGCTCACAAAAGCACGTGAATCAGCCGCATTCCTGTGAGGCGCGCAATGTTGAAGAGATATGTGTGCACGCAGCTATCTCGCAAGCCCTAAGAGAAAAAGCTCGCTGCAAAAACTCAACGTTTCAAAAAACCCGCAATCCTACTCAAATGAATAACTAAACAAGATATCTTGGCTCGCTCCGCGTCGCTTTGGCCATAAAAAGATTCGGGAGAAAATTTGGGATCGAATGGTGTTTTTCCGGTGACGATCGGACGTCTAGAAGCTTCGATATTGGCGAAAAACTTGCTGAAGTTGCAAAAGTACTTGGTACTTGCTTGGTACTTGCCAAAGTACTCGGTACTTGCCAAAGTACTTGGTACTTGCTTGGTATTTCCATAAGTACTTGGTACTTGCTTGGTACTTGTAAAAGTACTCGGTACTTGCTTGGTACTTGCGAAAGTACTTGGTACTTGCACTCGCCCCCCCCGTTCCCCCGACTCTACTCCCACACCTACCCCTCGGGATAATTCCGGGTTCGTCGGGTAGGAAAACTTGCCACTCTACTCCCCCCCCCCCCCCCCCCCCCCACAGAGCCATTTGGTATCGATCGGTGTTTATCCCGTGTCAATCGGTCGTCAATAAGCCGAGATATGCACGGCGAATTATTTCAATCGGCGTCGATCAGAATCTTCAGAACGGAGGGACCCACACTCATTTCTGGCCGTATCTCACTTTTCCGAGATGTACGTCAAACTACGTATTTAAAACTACATATTCTACAGCCGAATCTTCCAACTGGGGGTACCTCAGACCGTGGGAACGACTCGGCTCAGCACTGCCGCACGCGCATTCAGCGGCGGCTTGTCGATTTTTCGAGTGTCGGCTGCCGATCTCCCGAGAGCCGGCCACCTGTCAGCCGCCGCTCGGCTCTATGTTAAGCATATGGGGACGGCGAATTTCTCCCGGAGGGAAGCACCTCGCTCACAAAAGCACGTGAATCAGCCGCATTCCTTGTTATCGTCTAATGCTGAAGAGATATGTGTGTACGCAGCTATCTCGCAAGCCCTAACAGGAAAAGCTCGCTGCAAAAACTGAGCGTTTCAAAAAACCCGAAATCCTACTCAAATGGATATTTAAACAAGATATCTTGGCTCGCTCCGCGTCGCTTTGGCCATAAAGAGATTCGGGAGAAAATTTGGGATCGAATGGTGTTTTTCCGGTGACGATTGGACGTCTAGAAGCTTCGATATTGGCGAAAAACTTGCTGAACTTGCAAAAGTACTTGGTACTTGCTTGGTACTTGCCAAAGTACTCGGTACTTGCCAAAGTACTTGGTACTTGCTTGGTATTTGCATAAGTACTCGGTATTTGCCAAAGTACTTGGTACTTGCTTGGTATTTCCATAAGTACTTGGTACTTGCTTGGTACTGCGAAAGTACTTGGTACTTGCACTCGCCCCCCGTTCCCCCGACTCTACTCCCACACCTACCCCCTCGGGATAATTCCGGGTTCGTCGGGTAGGAAAACTTGCCACTCTACTCCCCCCCCCCACACACACACACAGAGCCATTTGGTATCGATCGGTGTTTATCCCGTGTCAATCGGTCGTCAATAAGCCGAGATATGCACGGCGAATTATTTCAATCGGCGTCGATCAGAATCTTCAGAACGGAGGGACCCACACTCATTTCTGGCCGTATCTCACTTTTCCGAGATTTACGTCAAACTACGTATTTAAAACTACATATTCTACAGCCGAATCTTCAAACTGGGGGTACCTCAGACCGTGGGAACGACTCGGCTCAGCACTGCCGCACGCGCATTCAGCGGCGGCTTGTCGATTTTTCGAGTGTCGGCTGCCGATCTCCCGAGAGCCGGCCACCTGTCAGCCGCCGCTCGGCTCTGTGTTAAGCATATGGGGACGGCGAATTTCTCCCGGAGGGAAGCACCTCGCTCACAAAAGCACGTGAATCAGCCGCATTCCTGTGAGGCGCGCAATGTTGAAGAGATATGTGTGCACGCAGCTATCTCGCAAGCCCTAAGAGAAAAAGCTCGCTGCAAAAACTCAACGTTTCAAAAAACCCGCAATCCTACTCAAATGAATAACTAAACAAGATATCTTGGCTCGCTCCGCGTCGCTTTGGCCATAAAGAGATTCGGGAGAAAATTTGGGATCGAATGGTGTTTTTCCGGTGACGATTGGACGTCTAGAAGCTTCGATATTGGCGAAAAACTTGCTGAACTTGCAAAAGTACTTGGTACTTGCTTGGTATTTGCATAAGTACTCGGTATTTGCCAAAGTACTTGGTACTTGCTTGGTACTTGTAAAAGTACTTGGTACTTGCTTGGTACTTGCGAAAGTACTTGGTACTTGCACTCGCCCCCCCCGTTCCCCCGACTCTACTCCCACACCTACCCCCTCGGGATAATTCCGGGTTCGTCGGGTAGGAAAACTTGCCACTCTACCCCCTCCCCCCCCCACACACACACAGAGCCATTTGGTATCGATCGGTGTTTATCCCGTGTCAATCGGTCGTCAATAAGCCGAGATATGCACGGCGAATTATTTCAATCGGCGTCGATCAGAATCTTCAGAACGGAGGGACCCACACTCATTTCTGGCCGTATCTCACTTTTCCGAGATGTACGTCAAACTACGTATTTAAAACTACATATTCTAAGGCCGAATCTTCAAACTGGGGGTACCTCAGACCGTGGGAACGACTCGGCTCAGCACTGCCGCACGCGCATTCAGCGGCGGGTTGTCGATTTTTCGAGTGTCGGCTGCCGATCTCCCGAGAGCCGGCCACCTGTCAGCCGCCGCTCGGCTCTGTGTTAAGCATATGGGGACGGCGAATTTCTCCCGGAGGGAAGCACCTCGCTCACAAAAGCACGTGA
The DNA here is from genome assembly GCF_019059575.1 of Amphibalanus amphitrite. Taxonomy (NCBI): domain Eukaryota; kingdom Metazoa; phylum Arthropoda; class Thecostraca; order Balanomorpha; family Balanidae; genus Amphibalanus; species Amphibalanus amphitrite. The sequence continues at coordinate 139,214 of NW_024882556.1, forward strand.
ATCAGCCGCATTCCTGTGTGGCGCGCAATGCTGAAGAGATATGTGTTTCCGCGGGTATCTCGCAGGCCCTAACAGGAAAAGCTCGCTGCAAAAACTGAGCGTTTCAAATAACGCCAAATCCTAGTCAAATGGATATTTAAACAAGATATCTTGGCTCGCTACGCGTCGCGTTGGCCATGAAATGATTAAGGAGAAACCCCCCCCCCCGTTCCCCCGACTCTACTCCCACACCTACCCCCTCGGCATAATTCCGGGTTCGTCGGGTAGGAAAACTTGCCACTCTTTCCCCCCCCCCCCCACAGAGCCATTTGGTATCGATCGGTGTTTATCCCGTGTCAATCGGTCGTCAATAAGCCGAGATATGCACGGCGAATTATTTCAATCGGCGTCGATCAGAATCTTCAGAACGGAGGGACCCACACTCATTTCTGGCCGTATCTCACTTTTCCGAGATGTACGTCAAACTACGTATTTAAAACTACATATTCTACAGCCGAATCTTCAAACTGGGGGTACCTCAGACCGTGGGAACGACTCGGCTCAGCACTGCCGCACGCGCATTCAGCGGCGGGTTGTCGATTTTTCGAGTGTCGGCTGCCGATCTCCCGAGAGCCGGCCACCTGTCAGCCGCCGCTCGGCTCTGTGTTAAGCATATGGGGACGGCGAATTTCTCCCGGAGGGAAGCACCTCGCTCACAAAAGCACGTGAATCAGCCGCATTCCATCTCACGCGCAATGTTGAAGAGATATGTGTTTCCGCGGGTATCTCGCAGGCCCTAAGAGAAAAAGCTCGCTGCAAAAACTGAGCGTTTCAAAAAAACCCAAATCCTAGTCAAATAGTATACTATACAAGATATCTTGGCTCGCTCCGCGTCGCTTTGGCCATAAAGAGATTCGGGAGAAAATTTGGGATCGAATGGTGTTTTTCCGGTGACGATTGGACGTCTAGAAGCTTCGATATTGGCGAAAAACTTGCTGAACTTGCAAAAGTACTTGGTACTTGCTTGGTACTTGCCAAAGTACTCGGTACTTGCCAAAGTACTTGGTACTTGCTTGGTATTTGCATAAGTACTCGGTATTTGCCAAAGTACTTGGTACTTGCTTGGTATTTCCATAAGTACTTGGTACTTGCTTGGTACTGCGAAAGTACTTGGTACTTGCACTCGCCCCCCGTTCCCCCGACTCTACTCCCACACCTACCCCCTCGGGATAATTCCGGGTTCGTCGGGTAGGAAAACTTGCCACTCTACTCCCCCCCCCCCCACACACACACACAGAGCCATTTGGTATCGATCGGTGTTTATCCCGTGTCAATCGGTCGTCAATAAGCCGAGATATGCACGGCGAATTATTTCAATCGGCGTCGATCAGAATCTTCAGAACGGAGGGACCCACACTCATTTCTGGCCGTATCTCACTTTTCCGAGATTTACGTCAAACTACGTATTTAAAACTACATATTCTACAGCCGAATCTTCAAACTGGGGGTACCTCAGACCGTGGGAACGACTCGGCTCAGCACTGCCGCACGCGCATTCAGCGGCGGCTTGTCGATTTTTCGAGTGTCGGCTGCCGATCTCCCGAGAGCCGGCCACCTGTCAGCCGCCGCTCGGCTCTGTGTTAAGCATATGGGGACGGCGAATTTCTCCCGGAGGGAAGCACCTCGCTCACAAAAGCACGTGAATCAGCCGCATTCCTGTGAGGCGCGCAATGTTGAAGAGATATGTGTGCACGCAGCTATCTCGCAAGCCCTAAGAGAAAAAGCTCGCTGCAAAAACTCAACGTTTCAAAAAACCCGCAATCCTACTCAAATGAATAACTAAACAAGATATCTTGGCTCGCTCCGCGTCGCTTTGGCAATCAAAGTATGAGGGAGAAAATTTGGGATCGATTGGTGTTCGTTCCGTGTTAATCGGACGTCTAGAAGCTTAGATATTCACGAAAAACTTGTTGAACTTGCCAAAGTACCTGCCAGCTTGCTGTATCACCTGCTACTTGGTAATGTACTGAAAACTTGCTAATGTACCTGCCAAAGTACTTGGTATTTACTTGCCTAAATACCGCAAAGAACTTGTTCTTTCCGACGTTTAAATCAGACGACTTTAGACGACCAAAGACTTTCCAAATTTCCCTTGGTCTCAGTACGTTTTGATTTGTTATCAATGCGTTGTTTGCAATTTGAGTTGAGCTTAATTCCAATTCGTATTTTGATTCACCTACCTATCATCTCTCACTTGCTTTTTGCGTCCTACCTATTAAGCCATTACACTTACGTTGAAAGAGCCGGTGGGTGGTTATAATGCAATACCCTGCACGGTGAACAGCTTGCGAGTTTTGCAGCGGTGCGATTGCTGGGGCTTATCGCTGACTGAAAAGGGTAGATACAGTAAATACAGATGGCTGTGTTGGATCCCTTTGCTTTTGCCCAACATTCAGCGTTGGAATTGTGGCTTTACCGTCCCTCTTATTAAAGTTATCTAACTTTTTGTAGCTTCGTCAGGTTAGACACGACGCGCGCGGCGGTATCCATCTGGCGGCCGCTGGCGGAACTACCGCGCACGGCCCGCTTGCCGCACGGGCCTGGCGGCCGCCAGTGGAACTACTGCGCAGGTGGCAGCACCTGCCCGTGGAGAAGCGGCTGGCAATCGGCCGCCCCACCCCCCACCCCGCCCCCACCCAGCTGGCCGCCAGACCGTGGGAACGGCTCGGCTCAGCACTGCCGGCCGCCGCCCGTCTCGGCCGACAATATCGCCCGACAATAGAAATCCGCTGAATGGCGGTGCCTCCCTGATAATGGCACGCGCATTCAGCGGCGGCTTGTCGATTTTTCGAGTGTCGGCTGCCGATCTCCCGAGAGCCGGCCACCTGTCAGCCGCCGCTCGGCTCTGTGTTAAGCATATGGGGACGGCGAATTTCTCCCGGAGGGAAGCACCTCGCTCACAAAAGCACGTGAATCAGCCGCATTCCTGTGAGGCGCGCAATGTTGAAGAGATATGTGTGCACGCAGCTATCTCGCAAGCCCTAAGAGAAAAAGCTCGCTGCAAAAACTCAACGTTTCAAAAAACTCGCAATCCTACTCAAATGAATAACTAAACAAGATATCTTGGCTCGCTCCGCGTCGCTTTGGCCATAAAAAGATTCGGGAGAAAATTTGGGATCGAATGGTGTTTTTCCGGTGACGATCGGACGTCTAGAAGCTTCGATATTGGCGAAAAACTTGCTGAACTTGTAAAAGTACTTGGTACTTGCTTGGTACTTGCCAAAGTACTCGGTACTTGCCAAAGTACTTGGTACTTGCTTGGTATTTGCATAAGTGCTCGGTATTTGCCAAAGTACTTGGTACTTGCTTGGTATTTCCATAAGTACTTGGTACTTGCTTGGTATTTCCATAAGTACTTGGTACTTGCTTGGTACTGCGAAAGTACTTGGTACTTGCACTCGCCCCCCGTTCCCCCGACTCTACTCCCACACCTACCCCCTCGGGATAATTCCGGGTTCGTCGGGTAGGAAAACTTGCCACTCTACTCCCCCCCCCCCCCCCCCCCACACACACACACAGAGCCATTTGGTATCGATCGGTGTTTATCCCGTGTCAATCGGTCGTCAATAAGCCGAGATATGCACGGCGAATTATTTCAATCGGCGTCGATCAGAATCTTCAGAACGGAGGGACCCACACTCATTTCTGGCCGTATCTCACTTTTCCGAGATTTACGTCAAACTACGTATTTAAAACTACATATTCTACAGCCGAATCTTCAAACTGGGGGTACCTCAGACCGTGGGAACGACTCGGCTCAGCACTGCCGCACGCGCATTCAGCGGCGGCTTGTCGATTTTTCGAGTGTCGGCTGCCGATCTCCCGAGAGCCGGCCACCTGTCAGCCGCCGCTCGGCTCTGTGTTAAGCATATGGGGACGGCGAATTTCTCCCGGAGGGAAGCACCTCGCTCACAAAAGCACGTGAATCAGCCGCATTCCTGTGAGGCGCGCAATGTTGAAGAGATATGTGTGCACGCAGCTATCTCGCAAGCCCTAAGAGAAAAAGCTCGCTGCAAAAACTCAACGTTTCAAAAAACCCGCAATCCTACTCAAATGAATAACTAAACAAGATATCTTGGCTCGCTCCGCGTCGCTTTGGCCATAAAAAGATTAAGGAGAAAATTTGGGATCGAATGGTGTTTTTCCGGTGACGATCGGACGTCTAGAAGCTTCGATATTGGCGAAAACTTGCTGAACTTGCAAAAGTACTTGGTACTTGCACTCGGTACTTGCCAAAGTACTTGGTACTTGCTTGGTATTTGCATAAGTACTCGGTATTTGCCAAAGTACTTGGTACTTGCTTGGTATTTGCATAAGTACTTGGTACTTGCTTGGTACTTGTAAAAGTACTTGGTACTTGCTTGGTACTTGCGAAAGTACTTGGTACTTGCACTCGCCCCCCCCGTTCCCCCGACTCTACTCCCACCCCTACCCCCTCGGGATAATTCCGGGTTCGTCGGGTAGGAAAACTTGCCACTCTATCCCCCCCCCCCCCCCCAGAGCCATTTGGTATCGATCGGTGTTTGTCCCGTGTCAATCGGTCGTCAATAAGCCGAGATATGCACGGCGAATTATTTCAATCGGCGCCGATCAGAATCTTCAGGACGGAGGTACCCACATTCATTCCTGGCCGTATCTCACTTTTCCGAGAATACGTCAAACTACGTATTTAAAACTACATATTCTACAGCCGAATCTTCAAACTGAGGGTACCTCACTCACAATCGCACGTGAATCAGCCGCATTCCTTGTTATCGTCTAATGCTGAAGAGATATGTGTGTACGCAGCTATCTCGCAAGCCCTAAGAGAAAAAGCTCGCTGCAAAAACTGAGCACTTCAAAAAACCCGCAATCCTACTCAAATGGATAATTAAACAAGATATCTTGGCTCGCTCCGCGTCGCTTTGGCCATAAAAAGATTCGGGAGAAAATTTGGGATCGAATGGTGTTTTTCCGGTGACGATCGGACGTCTAGAAGCTTCGATATTGGCGAAAAACTTGCTGAACTTGCAAAAGTACTTGGTACTTGCTTGGTACTTGCCAAAGTACTCGGTACTTGCCAAAGTACTTGGTACTTGCTTGGTATTTGCATAAGTACTCGGTATTTGCCAAAGTACTTGATACTTGCATGGTATTTGCATAAGTACTTGGTACTTGCTTGGTACTTGTAAAAGTACTTGGTACTTGCTTGGTACTTGCGAAAGTACTTGGTACGTGCCCCCCCGTTCCCCCGACTCTACTCCCACCCCTACCCCCTCGGGATAATTCCGGGTTCGTCGGGTGGGAAAACTTGCCACTCTATCCCCCCCCCCCCCCAGAGCCATTTGGTATCGATCGGTGTTTGTCCCGTGTCAATCGGTCGTCAATAAGCCGAGATATGCACGGCGAATTATTTCAATCGGCGCCGATCAGAATCTTCAGGACGGAGGTACCCACACTCATTTCTGGCCGTATCTCACTTTTCCGAGATCTACGTCAAACTACGTGTTTAAAACTACATATTCTACAGCCGAATCTTCAAACTGAGGGTACCTCACTCACAATCGCACGTGAATCAGCCGCATTCCTGGTTATCGTCTAATGCTGAAGAGATATGTGTGTACGCAGATATCTCGCAAGCCCTAACAGGAAAAGCTCGCTGCAAAAACTCAGCGCTTCAAAAAACCCGCAATCCTACTCAAATGGATAACTAAACAAGATATCTTGGCTCGCTCCGCGTCGCTTTGGCCATAAAAAGATTCGGGAGAAAATTTGGGATCGAATGGTGTTTTTCCGGTGACGATCGGACGTCTAGAAGCTTCGATATTGGCGAAAAACTTGCTGAACTTGCAAAAGTACTTGGTACTTGCTTGCTACTTGCGAAAGTACTCGGTACTTGCCAAAGTACTTGGTACTTGCTTGGTATTTGCATAAGTACTCGGTATTTGCTAAAGTACTTGGTACTTGCTTGGTATTTGCATAAGTACTTGGTACTTGCTTTGTACTTGTAAAAGTACTTGGTACTTGCTTGGTACTTGCGAAAGTACTTGGTACGTGCCCCCCCGTTCCCCGACTCTACTCCCACCCCTACCCCCTCGGGATAATTCCGGGTTCGTCGGGTAGGAAAACTTGTCACTCTTCCCCCCCCCCCCCCCCCCCCCCAGAGCCATTTGGTATCGATCGGTGTTCGGTCGTCAATAAGCCGGGATATGCACGGCGAATTATTTCAATCGGCGCCGATCAGAATCTTCAGGACGGAGGTACCCACACTCATTCCTGGCCGTATCTCACTTTTCCGAGATTTACGTCAAACTACGTATTTAAAACTACATATTCTACAGCCGAATCTTCAAACTGAGGGTACCTCACTCACAATCGCACGTGATTCACCCGCATTCCTGTGAGGCGCGCAATGTTGAAGAGATATGTGTGCACGCAGCTATCTCGCAAGCCCTAAGAGAAAAAGCTCGCTGCAAAAACTCAGCGTTTCAAAAAAGCCGCAATCCTACTCAAATGAATAACTAAATTAAATTAAATGAGTTTGACGTCACTGTCTGGGTTGGTAGAAATGCAGTTGCGAGATACTATGTCACGTACCGCTTTTTCATCAGCCTTATAGGCTGATGACATCTTGTTTTTGTAAAAGAGCTTGATGTCAGGGTTTGTTGGTGCTCTGTTGGTGTTTGTCTGTGGATGGAAGTGTTTGTGAAGCTGTTTTCTGATCATGTTGTCAATGTCAGTCAAGCTGAAGTTGTTGTTGACAAGAATGTGTCTGATTCTGTCGAACTCCTGATGTATCAGGGGCCAAGTTGTGCAGTGTGTGAGCGCTCGATGTATGTATGCCCGAATGACGCTCTCCTTGTATCTTACAGGGCTCTCACTCAGGCCATTGAGACAGTTACCGGTGTCAGTGGGTTTTCTGTACACCGAGGTCACATATGTACTGTTTGAAGCATCGACTGACACGTCTAAGAAGGGCATTCGGTTGTCGATGGACACGTCTACTGTGAATTTGAGCAGCGACTTCTCCTCAAGGCCTGATTTTAAAAGCATCAGCTGCTCCTCACCAGAGACATCAACAAAAATGTCATCAATGTACCGGCAGTACAAGAATGGCTTCTCTGCCATGCCCTGCAGGGCCAGTGATTCGACCCGCGCCATGTATGCCTCAGCAAACAGTACTCCTAAAGGCGAACCCATTGCTACCCCGTCGATTTGGCGGTAGAGCTTACCCTCTGGGCATTGGAAGGGGGTGTCTTTGGTGCAGATCTCCAATAGACGTTTTAGCACTGCTCTGGGTACCCGGGGAGCGGGGATGGACGCATGGGAGTACACGTACTCGAGAAGGATTCCAATCGTCTCATCGACAGGTACGTTCGTGAAAAGCGAGGACGCGTCAAGTGACGCTAGCGTGCCATGCCTCTCTTTCACTTTAAGTATCTCCACGAATTCTTCTGAAGATTTCAAGGAATACGTTTTGGGAACATATGGAGCAATCAGGGCATTGAGTTGCTTTGCCACATTATATGCTGGTGTGGGGATCTGTGAAATGATAGGTCTAATGGGTACGCCGTCCTTGTGGGTTTTTGGATTTCCATAGAAGTAGCCGGGATTGAACTCACCTCTGATTTTTGGGAATTTGACATCACCTTTCACTGCGTTAGCGGCATCGATCATATCGTTGAGATCCTTTTCTCAACGATATGATCTCAAGGATCCTTTTCTCAAAAGGATCTCAACGATATGATCGATGCCGCTAACGCAGTGAAAGGTGATGTCAAATTCCCAAAAATCAGAGGTGAGTTCAGTATAGGTGAGTTCTATAATCAGAGGTGAGTTCATATATATATATATATATATATATATATATATATATATATATATATATATATATATATATATATATATATATGTTACAGGCAAAGTGAAAACTCGGGCATTTTGCAAAATGCCTAGGCAATTTGCAAAATGCCTGACACGCCAGGCATTTTGCAAAATGCCCAGGCAGTTTGCAAACTGCCTGACCCACCAGGCATTTTGCAAACTGCCTAGGCATTTTACAAAATGCCTGACCCGCCAGGCATTTTGCAAAATGCCTGGGTTTCCATATATCCCACCGTTTTTGTTGACTACAGGCGTTGATCATAAACGTTCCACTGTGACTGACCCCACAACACATTTCACATGTGTTGTGGCACATGTGACACATTCCACGGTCACGAATACAGGGTGTCACGAAATTGTTGCGGGATGTTGTACTTGTGTCCCGAAATGTATTGCATCGTAGTTGCGTCAGTGTTCTCCAGCACCTCGCTGACAAGTTATCAGCGGCCACATGGTCTGTCCCCGCGGCACCTGGTGAAGCTCAAATAGGCCTCTGTAGCCCATCATGCCCCAAACGAGAATCCCCAGTGCCCAGTGGGTGCTTCACCGTCTCGACGGTGCAGCGCCTCTGAGCTGCTGTTGGCCCAGAACTGCTTGTCGGGACGGTTAGTGACTAAGAAGAGCTCCAATAGCCGTTTTCACGACGGGCTATCCGGCGAGTGCACCTAATTTGACCAAATCTGCACATAATCTCTTTTACAGCAAATATCTTTCTTTATTTTATGAATTTATTTCAGTGTTTACTTTTAACCGATGATGCTCTCTGATAATATGACAAACGAGGCATATAAACAATTAGTACAACCCTAGCTGGTGGCTACTAAGAGACACACTGAACCTAATTTCACCAAATATGCACCTAATCTGCACCAGATGTGAACCAAATGTGTACCAGATGGCCGTCGTGAAAACGGCTAATATCGCCTCACGGCCTCATCATTGAAAAGTCTGAATCTCTAGTCCTGAATGGGCCAGATTTGGTGGGTTTTGTCGAAATCCAGCTGCATCACTTAAGGATGACGGTAAGTCAGGGTTGCAGCCTGAGGTTAAGCGGCTTCAGCTTCAGGGTAAAATCTTCAGATACCGGGGGATGGCCGATTTAGATGCCGAGTGCCCTGGTCCAGATGCCCTGGTGCCGGACCCGTTCAAATTACATCCATTCAGCACTCAGGAGGGGCATGGAGGGACAAGACCGCGCCAACCGCGTATCAAGTTCGTGACACTCTGTATACCTATGTACGTCTTGCGTCAATTCTGTCGAGATGGAGCCAACGCTGAATGGACTTGAGCCACCGTCTCCGTACCTTTCGTATATACAGAGTTGTAGCCGTGTGTATAAAAGCTGCGATGTTCAGTATTCTGCCCCGGTGGGCAACTGTTCCGGCAGAGACGATTGATAATGTACCTAAACGTGTAACAATCAAATTTTCGTAAATTGGAAGAGTATTCTTTTCTGATCAATATCCACCCATAGTATTTTCAAAAGCCACCAGGAGCTCCTAGAAACAGTACAATCATTATACCGAGCGCATGTTTACCCACGAAACCACGCCCGGTGCTCAGCACCCGACGGACGCTGGGGCTCAGTAACCTGAACTCGGCGGCGCTATCCGGAGAACGCAGTGTCCCCTCACTTGATGCGCATTGACATTGACAGCGATTAACTTTTGTAAGCGGCAGTTACAAATGATGCTTACCTATACATCGTCGCTAGTGCGAGTTTGATGTCAGGCATTTTGCAAAATGCCTGGGAAAATATTTCAGGCAGTTTGCAAAATGCCTGGTGGGTCAGGCAGTTTGCAAACTGCCTGGGCATTTTGCAAAATGCCTGGCCGGTCAGGCATTTTGCAAATTGCCTAGGCATTTTGCAAAATGCCCGAGTTTTCACTTTGCCTGTAACATATATATATATATATATATATATATATATATATATATATATATATATATATATATATATATATATATATATATATATATATATATATATGTTTCATTAAATATGACAGCATATCTGGCATTGATTTCTTTCTTATTCAAGTTCTCGATTCTTCGGGCGAGCTGTTTGCCATCAATAGAGAGATTGTTTAACAATGTGCCTATATTGGGTAACGTTTCATTGGGTCTTCCAACATCATCAGACATAGACACAACTAAGTATAAAAGTAATATGCAAAACATTCGTATAGATCGCGTCGTATCGAAACATATAACAATGCACTACATTTGAAGGCATTGGCAGTACAAATAAAACAAGATTAACTTATTTTGGCGCACATTCAAAAAATACAATCACACACACGCAAGCAAATGTGATCAATGAACCTCCGAAATTGCCATCAAGCAATTAAGAGGCTCCAGCACGACTATTTACACTCTAACAGCTAGAGGCTGGCCATCACATAGCCAGTACGTTCCCCTCATGTCCATCTGACGGTTTATCATGGGGTCCTTTTCCCGAATGTACACAGCCTCGAGGATCTTCAACTTCACTTTGTTTGAGCATCTAGCTAGAATTGTCGTGCTCTGTACTATCTCAGTTCGTGTCAGTGTCTGATTGTGTTCAGTTGTCATATGTCGCTTGGGGGCACCAGTTTGTAAGTGCATAGTCATTCGTCTTGAGAGTGTTGTTGTGGTGTAGCCGATGTACGAGGCATTAGGTCGGTGTGCGCAGTCACCATGGGGGCATTTAAACTCGTACACTACGTTAGTCGATTTTAGTACAGAATCGGCTTTTGACATGTCATTTTTCATGATGAGGTCAGATACCTTTGGGCTTTTGTAATATATCGTTAATTTGAGGTTGTTTTGGGGATTTGAGGGAATACAGTTTCGGTGCACTATGTCTTTGAGGGCCTTCTCTTCTGCTTTATAGGCGGTGGACATCCTACTTTGGTAGAAAAGTGGTATGTCAATTGTCAGTGGGTTTTGGTACTGATGGTGCAGAGGGCTTCCGTAAATGTTTATGTAACTGCCGTCGGATCTGAGAGTCGATGTCAGTGAGACTGTAGTTGTTGTTGGTGAGAAGATTTCGGATGCGCTCTAGCTCCTGATGGAGTAGGGGCCAGGTGCTACAATGGGTGAGAGCTCTGTGAATGTAAGACCGAATGACACTCTCTTTGTACCTGTCTGGTGACTCGCTATCTCCATTTAGGCAAGCCCCAGTGTCTGTGGGCTTTCTGTAGACGGACGTTATGTATTTACCGCTACAGGAGTCAATTGCAACGTCAAGGAACGAGATTCTGTCGTTGACTGAGTGTTCTACTGTGAATTGTAAAACTGATATGTCTTCAAGCTTTGCTTTTAGACAGAGAAGCTGTTGTTCGTTTTGGACGTCTACAAAAATATCGTCAATGTATCGGCAGTAAGTGAACGGCTTCACATCCATCCCTTCTATCGCCAGTGACTCGATATGTGCCATGTAGGCTTCAGCGAACAGCACGCCGAGCGGGGACCCCATTGCCACCCCATCTACTTGACGGTACAGTTGACCCTCGGGACATCGGAAGGGGGTGTCTTTAGTACATATCTGTAGAAGTGTCTTGAGTGCCTTTTTGGGGATTCGTGGAGCTGGGATGGAGTCATTGTCGTACACAAATCGAAGAAGAATGTCAATAGTCTCATCGACAGGGACATTTGTGAACAGAGATGAGGCATCGAGGGAGGCCAAAATGCCTTTCCTTTCTCTGACTTTTAACACCTCAAGGAACTCATCAGAAGACTTGAGTGAAAAGGTTTTGGGAATGTAAGGTGATAAGAGAGAGTTGAGCTGCTTAGCAGTTTCATACGCTGGAGTGGGAATCTGTGATATGATCGGTCTGATTGGGGCACCATTTTTGTGCGTTTTGGGGTTACCATAGAAATAGCCAGGACTGTAATCACCACTCAGTTTAGAAAATTTCACTCCCCCCTGCTCAGTATTAACAGCATCGATGATCCTATTTAAGTCTCTTTTCTGCTTGTCAATCGGATTCCTGTTGAGTTTTTCAAATTTAGAGGTGTCTTGAAGTACCGCATGTACCTTACCAAGATAGTCGTCCTTATCAAGAAGTACGAAAACGGAGGCCTTGTCCGCTCTCCGAATCACTAAATCGGGGTTTCTTCTTAGTTCAAATGTGCGCCAAAATAAGTTAATCTTGTTTTATTTGTACTGCCAATGCCTTCAAATGTAGTGCATTGTTATATGTTTCGATACGACGCGATCTATACGAATGTTTTGCATATTACTTTTATACTTAGTTGTGTCTATGTCTGATGATGTTGGAAGACCCAATGAAACGTTACCCAATATAGGCACATTGTTAAACAATCTCTCTATTGATGGCAAACAGCTCGCCCGAAGAATCGAGAACTTGAATAAGAAAGAAATCAATGCCAGATATGCTGTCATATTTAATGAAACATGTCTAAAAGAAAACCTGCTCCCATCATACACAAATATATATATATATATATATATATATATATATATATATATATATGTATATATATATATATATATATATATATATATATATATATATATATATATATATATATATATATATATATATATATATATATATATATATATATATATATATATATATATATATATATATATATATATATATATATATGGAGAATGCTTCTCCGAAACGCGTCGTATAATTGAAAGTGCAAACATACATGAATTTTACAGATCTATGAGTCTTGGGGACCTTATACATAATCTCCCAGATTTACACAAAAAGACAATCCGGAGGAAAGAAAGGCTTTCTAAGAAGAACGTAAAAGCTAAGTATGCTATCGTTTTCAATCAAACATGTCTACTAGGGTGCATCAAACGCCCCACTTTTTCGAAAAATTTCTACGAACACCAAAATTTCACCAAAATTAATTTGTTACGTATCCTAAATGTATCAACCATGCCAAATTTCAAGAATTTCTGAAGCCATCTAGGGGGTCCGCATTGACCCTAAAGTTAACGAAATTTCATGAAATTGATCATTAATGGCGCTTAATTACAAATTATTTAAAATTATTCTTAGGTCAAAATATCTTTTAGAATCGCTAAACATTGCAAGTGCTATCCTAAAACTGCCCACCAAATCAATCTGAAATGTATCTGATTTCACCTATAGGAGTCTTGACACTCGCCCGTATTGGTGTTTTGTGTGCGTCTAACGTACAGGAGCTGGACCCTCTTGCTGTTCGGTCTCTGATTAAGCCAGAGCTTCACGGAAAAACTAGCGTGTTTCCCGTAACGAGAAGCAGATGATATCAATTTCTACGGTCCTAGGTCATTGGTTGACCTTCCAGGTCAGGTCAATGACCCAAAAGTCGGAAAAATCGGGACCTGGTAGAACTTCGTGAATTGAGTTTGTTGTAGTTTTTTCGGGGTGCTGATTACGATTTTCAGATCAGCTTTGATCAAAGATGATGTCTCTATGCATTTAGGCTTGGTCGGGTCAGGTCAGGTCAGGTCAACCAGTCGGAGTCCTGCCAGCTATCCATAGTAGGTGTAAATCACCACCGACAGCTTCGAAATATTACGAAGGCTTCGAATAAATATTACGAAATATTACGATTAATATGTTACGAAGGCAACAAAACTACTTCGTAAGTGTTCAATGCTCAAACGTTTCAATGTAGTCACGCTTACGAGATGAGTAGACATTAGACAATGCTCTTATCATCAGACGCTACTGCAGTGTCAGTGCGTCTGCTTTTTGAAAGGCCTGCGCTCTCTCTCGTCTTTCTGGGCCATGTATCTGGTGCAACAACTATATAGCGCGGTGCAACAACTACATATACCTATAGCGCCAACCATTCAGCGTTGCATCCACTCGTCGACGCACGGGGAAGGGTCTTTCACAAGGAGATGAAACTCCAGAAAGTAGCAACTGGCATGTCTCAGATATTCCATTCCGGTCACCTGAGGTTCCGGAGGTTTCGTTCACGTGATCGTGACCTATTGTTTTGGGTCAATGGGGTAAATATGAAAACCGAGTCAGAATGATCATCGCCAGTCACACCCCGGCAAGACCGCGCCCAAACCTCGGCAACATTCAATAGAGCAAGTGGCGGCAACAAAACGAAGATATCAAGTTCGGACGTCGCTACTGAAACCGCAAGGTCGTTGACAACGTCGGATACACCTGTCTGCGAGGGATGAGAGTCCAGACTTGGGATGCTCCACAGGGACTTGGTCCATCATGAGGTCGCCGAACAATTACCGACGGGAAGAGCGGCTTACTCTTGTTGTCGTCGAAGACGTGCTATCAAATTACATGAGAATTATTCACGGATTGCTAAAAAGATACTAACGAGTCACTCTAAACCAATAATAGCGGTGTTAACATTTACCTCAACATGAGTTCGTCTCAAACCGGTTTTGTCAGGGCTGCATGCGTGACAAAGTAACTTCATTTGGTTTTGACGCTGCCATGGTCGACTAGGAATTTCAGGCTTCATATCGGCGAGCTCATCATCGTGTGCGTCTTCTGCGAGCCCAGAGTCGAAGCATCGAAGTCATGTCGTTGAATCGCAAAACCATAAAATAAGCAAGAACCGCTCTAACCCAAGAAAACCCAAGTTAATCATTGGAACTTAACGAAGCGATTTGTTCCAGACTTCCCTCCCAGCAAAAGCCCTACTTCCTAAATATAGGTAATGCGTATCAGTTGGCTAAGCTGAAACTATCTATAGTTATTATTTTCGTGCTTAATCTAGGCTTATTGAGGAAAAATCGCGATGATCTCAAATACTCTAAGTGATGTCAAAGGACGTCATATAGGGCACAAGTTGAATACAAACCAGGCATCAGTCCACGAAAACGGGGCACAAAAATAAATTTCAATTCCTGAAACATATTTGGATCATATTTGGCGCTAAATGAGCACTACTCAGTTAGCGCCAAAACAGATACAGAAAAAACAATACAGAAACTGCTCAGTGAGCAGTTTCTGTATCACTACCTATGGGGCATAATGGAGGTGTCACGTGACTGACCTGACCTCAGGCGACCTTTACGGAAAAGAAAATCAGAGGAAAAAAGCTGTAAAAATTTGAAAGCTTGTGATTTCCTAAGTTTCGTCTCCCTGCGAAAGATGCCCCGACTCTGAGAGCGCTGCGAATCTATGCAGCATTTTTAGACCATCGAGAGGTTCGCATATGACGTCATAGGTCACTGACCTGACCTGATATCAAAATGCAGCAAATGCCAAATGTTCAGGCTTAAGTATCAAAGGTCAGCTAAGCCAAATTAAAGTTCCCTAACCGGACGTGTTTCGACCGATCGCGACAAAAACAGCAGTGGTCGCACCAACCCCCTCCATCGGGGAAGGTTAAGTGATGAAGCATGTTCATAGCTGATGCGGACCCCCTAGATGGCATCCGATATAATTTTAATTTTGCACAGCGTCATTGTGCTACTAGTGGAACAAATTGAATCAACAGACAGATCGATTTGAAGACATCGGGGCGTTTGATGCACCCTAAATTGTCTACAAGAAAATATACTGCCTGCTTACACGAATATATATATATATATATATATATATATATATATATATATATATATATATATATATATATATATATATATATATATATATATATATATATATATATATATATATATATATATATATATATATATATATATATATATATATATATATATATAATCATTCAATGCGGATTGACGAGAGGATCACGATGATGCCCTTAGTTTATTCCTATCTTGAGAAATTCGAAAGTTATTCGAGAAAAACTCTCCATACCTAGCGCCGCCATTTTGACTTTTTTGACCCCTGTGACGTCATCTTTGACCTGACCTGAAGATGACCTTTGTAACAATTGTAGACCTTGTCCGTGCGTATCCGATGCCGTTTACCGCTTGTCGCTATCTTGCTTTGTTCTCGAGATCTAAGGGGGGGGCGGTCATCCGCCAACTCCCGCCCCCGTCGGTACTAAGTTGGCGCAGACCCCCGTCGGTGCGCGTGTTAAAAGTGGTAGATGGGCGCCGCTACGCTCGCAAAACATATTAGCAAAAAGGTGGCCTCCATTTGCCGGTGCATCCTTCTTCTCCTTTTTTTCTAGAAGCGTCTCACTTCTGCTGGTTTGCCCAACCTCTGCTTGGATTGTTCAATCCCTCATGGGGAGGCCCACTTTGCTTGAGTCGCTTCTTTTCTTCAAAGAACGACCAATTTGCTGTAGGCGACCCACTTATCTGGGACGCCCATCTTCTGCTAGAAGCGCTCCTCTTCTTCCTGATGCGTCACACTTCTACTTGGAGTGCACCTGTTCTGTTAGGGCGCCCCTTTGCTGCTGGGGAGTCCCTTTTTGTACTGTGAATGGAGCGACCCTCTCCTGTTGGGCGACCCCAAATTCTGCTGGAGGCGCCCCATTTCTGTTCAACTTTTGCTGGGGTGTCCCTGTTCTGCAGAGGGCACTTCTCTTTTGCTGGAGACGCCTCTTCTGGGGGCGCCCTTCCACGGCGGGGACTTCTCTCTTCTGCCAGCGGCACCCCTTTTCTTCTTATGGGGCTCCTCTTTTTTTTGCTGGGGCGCCCCTCTTTTGTTCGGAGTGGGATATCCCTCTCCTTTTTTTGGGGGCACCGCCCCTCTGCTGGGGCTGCCCTTCCGCTGTCAGGGGCGCCCCTCTTGTGCAGAATATGCTCCTTTTCTTCTTGTAATGAGGCGCCCCTCTTCTACTGGGGGCACCCGACGACTGCTGCCTGCTGGGGCGCCCATCTGCTGCCGGGGTAACTCTCTTCTGCCGGATATTGTCAATGGGGCGCCCCTATCCTGTTTGGCGAGCCAAAACTCTGCCAGAGACTCCCTATTTCTGATCAACCTTTGCTGTGGCGCCTCTCTTCTGCTGGGACGCCCCTCTTCTGCTAGGGGCGTCCCTCTCCTGCTGGAGATCCTTCTCTTCTTCTGGGCCCCCTCCGCTGCCGGGGGCACCCCTCTTCTCCCAGTGGCACCCATTTTCTTCTTATGGGGCTCCTATTTTTGCTGGGGCGCCCATCTGCTGTCAGGACGACCCTCTTCTTCTCGGAATGGGGGCGCCTCTCTCCGTTTGCTGGGGCGTCGCTCCTCTTCAGGGGTGCTTTCTCCTGCTGCGGGTGCCCTTCCGCTGCCAGGGGCGCCCCTCTTGAACAGAAGACATCTTTCTATTCTTGTAACCAGCATAACGCCTTTTGGGGCGAATAACGGAGCGAGCGAGAGGGTGGGCCTTGCACGTGCGAAATTGTGAGGGGTACCTCCGACTGACTTGTGCACGGCACCCTACTAACCGGTCTCTAGCGATGTGCCAAATTTGGGCACAATCGGCCCAGCCGTTCTCGAGATCTGGAAGCGGCACCCTGCACGTGCGCACGTGCAAAATGGGTCCCAACTGATTTGTGCACGGCACCCTACTAACCGGTCCCTAACTGTTTACCAAATTTGAGCTCAATCGGTCGAGCCGTTCTCGAGATCTGGAAACGACCCCTGCACGTGCGCACGTGCAGCAGCACCCCAACTCTGGCACATGGATATGCAGTGCCTAGTGGGTGCCTACTGCCTACCTACATGCCAAATCTCAGCGCAATCGGCTAAATAGTTACCGAGATATTGCAACAATTATAAAACTGACACCTCTTTGTTTTGCACGTGGCACGTGCATAAGGGGTCATCCACATGCATCAGGAATAGTGCAATACTTGGAAGAAGGAATGAAGCTACCCTACAAAAATTACCGCATGTAAATCGGTCAAGTGGTTGCTGAGATATAAGCCTCGTAAACCGGCCGGCCGCTCATACTCATAAATTTCCGTTAATCTAAGGAAAGACTCCGCTCGCTTCGCTCGCTCCGTAATAAGACGCCGCTCTCCTGCTGGGGCGACTCTCATCTGCTGGGAATGGGCAATTGGGCGTCGCTCTCCTGCTTGGTGAGCCCAACTTCTGCTGGAGGCGCCCTTTTTCTCCTCAACCTTTGCTGTGTCGCCGCTCTTCTGCTCGGGGCGCCCTCTCTGCCGCGGGCTATGGGCGCCTTTTCGGATGGAGGGGGGGGGGGCGGCCGCCCCCGCCGCCCCCCCCCCCCCCGCTGGATCCGCGCCTGCTCTCAATGCAGCTTTAACCCTCGCCCGCACATCGGGGAGGGGGTGGTTGCCATCCCCCCAGTAGTTTTTTTCTGCTCTGCACTCAACATTTTTAGAGCTAGTTAGAAGCCTGATTTTTCGTATATCTGCTCCTCTATCCTTTCTTGATGTCCACTGAAAATTTCAAGTTTCTGTGGTATTTGGTTTCGGAGATATGACCTTGTTCTTCAGGTCATATCATGACCCAAATGACAAATAACTAATAGCTTGCGTTGGCTATGGGTATTGTGAGATTTTGACCTTGATTTCGGCCTTTTTGCCAGTCTTACCTCCCACCTATCATGGAACATGTTGTTCGACGATGTACAGATGTCAAGGTCAGGGTCAAGGTCAACCTAGGTCATCTAAAATAATTGCGTTTTAGGCAAGCTGAATTTACTTTTCGTGAAGTTTCTTTGACTGTATTTTTGGTAAAACCTTCTCAATTCATGATCTCATGTAATACGGACACATAAACAATCGGTGCACAGATCAGTATAAACACAGACACACACAGACATACAAACACATATCATTGACCTTGACCTAACTTGACTTGAAACGACCTCAGCAGCAAAAACATGGTCGGATAGTGTGACAGAGAGGTTCTAGCTGGCTTGGCGCCACAAAATGGCATCGTCATCGGTATATTATGAGCAGCGCACTTGTTATCCAACGGTGACCCCAAAACAGCAACATTTTATAGTTTGACCAGACCTGGAAGGTCAATGACTGACCTGAGAAGGTAAAACTGTGTATCATTGGATTCGTCTCTTCCCAAAGAATCTTTTTGGTCGTTACCGCGAAGCTCTATCTCCAACAGGAACGAAATGGCGCGGGGGGTGGCAACCCCCCCCCCCCTCATGTGCGTTGTAGGATAGGAAAATGGCATGTGCGGGCGAGGGTTAAGTGACTACACTACCCACGGTGGACAGCTGTTCCGAGTTCGGGCAGCACGGACGCAGCAAAGCTACCGCCGCCCCAGGGCACAGTGTGGCCAAACGCCAGATAAGCGCGAATTTAATCAAAAACGAATTTTGGAATTTTGACTTTAATACCCAATAAAAATATAATAAAGATAAAGTAATACAAAAATATAAAGTCATATCCTATTTTTGATAAAAAATAAAGATAGGCTATGATAAGTGGGATGCCTTCTTGTCTTTCTTCGTACCTGTTTTCGATGCCCATGCCCCAATTAAGCGTGTGTCTATCCGTAACCCGACTGCTCCTCCCGTCTCCGTCGCCACTCGAGATCTCATGTCCCAACGTCGCGCTGCGCTCCGCCATTTAGGCCGCAACTCGAGCGAGTACAAAAACCTTAACCGCTCTGTCCGGGCGGCTTTGCGTCGCGACCGGCGGGTGGAACTACAGAGGGAAATCGGGGAACGGGGCCCCAACAAAGTTTGGCAATGTATCAGGTCAGTGGTTGCCGGTAAGAAGGATGGTTCTGATGTTCAGCTTGACCTATCTGCCAATGACTTAAATTCTTTCTTTGTATCCGTCGGTCCTCGTGTCGCTGCCGAGATCCGAGCCCAAAACGCACCTACCGATTTGAATGTACGTCTTACCCGTTTTGGCGCATGCAGTTTTCAACTTCGGGAAATCACACTTGCCGAGCTTGAACGGACGATTTTCAGCATGCGTAGCTCGGGTGCTTGCGGTACCGACAGTGTCTGCGTTCGCATGCTGAAAGCCGGATTCCGAGCTATTGGTGGTGTCATCCTGCATATTATCAATACCTGCTTAATTCAATCCGATATCCCCGATTCATGGAAACATTCCATAGTTCACCCTCTGTTCAAATCCGGCAATCCTTCAGACCCCGCAAACTTCCGGCCCATTTCCCTGGTTCCTGTAATCATGAAAGTGGTTGAGTGCATTGTCCATCAGCAGCTCTACATCTACCTCTCTCACAATCACCTTCTGGCATCCTCACAGCACGGCTTCCGCCCCCGGCACTCTACTGAAACCGCGTTGTTGTCCGTCACTTAACGCATCCTGGCCGCCACCGACAGGGGGGAGATCTCAATGCTATGCCTTCTCGATCTTAGTAAATGTTTTGACGTGATAGACCACGAGCTTCTGATGCCAATATGATTGATTGAAAAGACTCTTGAAGTGTTCGGAGCCTCTAACTTGCTCTGGCTTTAAAGGCGCACATTTTGTACGATATGGATTAAAAGTGATATTTTTGAAATCCGTGTTCAATTTGACACCAGAGGCCGCAAGTTCAAGAAGATATATCATATAATCGTGGCATATTGCACCTTTTTAATATTCAAAAATCCACTACATTTTCGTTATCAGCTAAACAAATTTTGCACTTGAATTTTGATTGAAACGTAATGCGTGGCATTGTCACGAAGGCTTCCGTCTAGCAGAAATTCCAACTTCTTGAATATTAACGACTACTACAAACAATCGCAAGTGCTAAAATGATTGAGCTTCAAGCCTATCGTATTGCTATAGGAATGTTCCACTTTAGAGTAAAGTCAAAACAAACGTGCTACAAAGTTGAATGTGATCACGACGCCAAAGCAATGGGCATAGCACTCATTTGCACTTTGCTTGTTATTGGAGGGCTAGAATTGAATCCGGGCCCATCTACAGCGGAAGAATATGACAAGCCAGGCCCTTCTTTCGCGGATGCAACGATGATGGACCTCATGCAGGCGATCCGTGTCATACATGCGCAACTGGATCAACTGTCCCTGCAGATGCGTGAACTCAAATGCCAAATGAATGAGCTGACTGCCGATCAGCAGACAAATCGACATGAACAAATACCTAGACAGATTCCACCAAATGGCATTGACCACCAGCACCAGAGCATCAAGCAGACACATACGCTGCATCCTGAAGAAGCGCAGGATAATGATGTTTCACCTTCTAAAAGAGGCGGCCGGAGAGCCGTGACAAGAACAAACGGGGCAATTCTGATCGGATCGGAAAATGTGCACAGAATCCGAGCGGCAGCCATGGATGAGTTTGTGCTTGACTCCAATGTATCCTTTGTCGCAGCTAAAAGCAGCAACGTCATGCGGAGTCTCTCAGACACAATGGTGAAATCGAGGGCGCAGAAAATTGATATTGTTTTGAACACGGGAGCTGACCAGTTGATGAGTAATTCGGCAGACTCAATATTAGAAAGCATAGCTTGTCAAATATCCTTCGCCAAGAAAAAGCGGAAGACTAACCAAGTATTCGTCTGCTCGGTTGAAGAGAGACAAGATCTTGGGGTAATGGCAGCCGAAACAGCCAAAACTGTGAACCAGGAGCTAAGAAACCTGTGCGCTGAATACAGAGCTAAGTTTCTAGATCTTCGCCCAAGATTGACTCAGTGCCAGTTTTCTGGTATCAACAGAACAGGGCGGCTGTTGACATTTGAAGCAGCTAGAAATGTGTCTCAGGAGATACTTAGTGAAGTGCCAGGTTTTTTAGACTGAGCGATAATGGAGGCGAATCGAGTGGCAAGGCCCCATCTTCCACGAATCTGATTGAGAATGAACTCGTTTTTCTAACCACGAACATAAATGGCGTATGTTCCAACTCAAAATTGGAAGAACTGCAAGCTTCGTTGCACACTCACAAAGTGCATGTAGCAGTAATCTGTGAGACACATCTTAACCCAACAGTGTCTGATAATCGTATTGCGGTGAATGATTATCATACTTTACGCAGAGATAGAAATTTCTCGGCCACACGTAAGAGTAAAGGCGGAGGAATCGTCATATACATAGATGAGACAATTCCGTTTTATACCCCCAAAATCAATGTTCCGGAAGAGCTGGAAATACTGTGGGTCATATTGAGGCCATCCTCTCCAGACAGCATCATTGTGGCTGGGATTTACTTACCACCAGACTCGTCGGCGCCAGCACGTCACCTGTTTATTAAGCACATCGTTGAAACCATAGACTATCTTCGAGCATCAAGACCCAAATCCAAAACCGTGATACTGGGCGACTTCAACAGTGCATTGAAGACTGATGAACTTGAAAGACTGCTGGGTATACGGAATATCGTTCATGAGCCAACAAGAGGCAACGCGATTCTTGATAAAATCATGACTGATATTCAAGCGCATATTCCCCCGCGCATATCTTCTGAACTAGGAACCGCAGACCATAAAACTGTTTTGTGGACAATGTTAATGAAACATCAGTCTGTTCGAAATATCCGAACGGTCAGACCACTTCGTGACTCAAACATTAGACAATTTGGTAACTGGATTTGCGCTCAGAATTGGGAGGAAGTTATAGCTTCAAGCGATATTGATACTGCCACAGAAGCATTAGAAAATAATTTGTGGCGAGCGTACCAGAAGTTCTTTCCAGAGGTATCATATACATGCAGGAAAAATGAACCCCCTTGGATGACCAAACGGTTAAAAACGCTGATCAGAGAAAGGGATCGTTGCCAGAGTCGCTGTCAACTTGAAAGACTTCACGCTCTGAGGGGAAAGGTGCGCAAAGAAATTGAAAATGCCAAAACTAAATGGTACCAAAGACATATGAGAAGAATTCTAGAAAATGGACAAGGTTCTTGGTACCAACAGGTTACGATCCTAACAAATCGTCAGCCAAAGCCATGGCGCCTTGGAGCGGAAACGTCGGATGCTCCAACAGCGGACCAAATCAATGACTTCTTCGCAAATATTTGCACAACCTATGGACCGCTGGATGCTTCACAACTACCGTCATACTTACCGGCGAACCGAAGTGCAGTGGACCTGCAGCCATGGCAAGTGGCCTATCATTTGGCCCATCTCCGGGTTAATATGTCGGTCTCACCATGTCAACTACCAGTACGACTTCTCAAGGAGTTCTCTGTTGAACTAGCCGTCCCACTCACTCACA
This sequence comes from Amphibalanus amphitrite, assembly GCF_019059575.1. Classification (NCBI taxonomy): domain Eukaryota; kingdom Metazoa; phylum Arthropoda; class Thecostraca; order Balanomorpha; family Balanidae; genus Amphibalanus; species Amphibalanus amphitrite. The sequence continues at coordinate 162,086 of NW_024882556.1, forward strand.
TTTACAACTGGTCGATACGAGAGGGTCACGTTCCACTGATATGGAGAAAAGCAACTGTTACCCCTGTGCCCAAGAAGCCCTGTCCCGTGGCACCTGGTGAACTTAGACCCATTAGTCTAACACCCACATTTAGCAAAGTGCTGGAAAAAAAATAGTTGTACCGTTAATTGCGGCGGACATTAGACCTGCGATAGATCAGTATCAGTATGGTAACATCAAAGGAGCCTCAACCTCTCATTATCTCATTCGTTTGCTTCATAACCTACTCACTGAACTGGAAAAACAAGGTACGCTGTTTTCCATGGTTATGTTTGATTTCAAGAAGGGCTTTGACCTTGTCGACCACACTATACTGATGCAGAAACTGATTTCGATGGGACTCAGGGCTGATTACACCAAGTGGGTCTCCTCCTTTCTATCAGACCGGCAACAGCGCGTAAAGATGCCGGATGGTTCCTTGAGTGGGTGGAAGAAAATAACATGTGGTACGCCCCAAGGAACATTGCTCGGGCCTATCGCATTTTTAGCCATGATTAATGATGCTGCAAGAAACACGCAAAAGAGATTGAAGTACGTTGATGATTTGACCATCTTTCAGTCGTGCTCAATCGACAGTATAGATGAAACGAGCACCTTACAACTTGTGACAAACGACATACACCAATGGGCAAACAAAAACAAGATGGTTATCAACACCGATAAGTGTCATGTGATGCACTTCTGCACAGCAAAGAAACCCATGATCTTACCGGACATCACGATAAATGGTGACAGCATACCAATCTGCAGTACAGCCAAACTTTTAGGTGTAAATATATCAAATAATTTGACTTGGGAAGAACACGTCAAAAATGTTGTGGCGCGCGCATCTAAGGCTTTATATATGCTCTACATCTTGAGACGATACAAACCACCTGAAGACCAATTGGTTAAAGTCTACACGACCTATATCAGACCGCTCTTAGAGTATTGTACACCAGTCTTCCATGCGGGTATTACTGCTTCTCAAGCTAAACAAATCGAGAGCGTGCAAAAACGGGCCCTAAAAATTATTGCAGGTTTTCAACATAGTTACCAGGATCTACTACAGAGGTTTGAAATGGATAGTCTTGCAGACAGGAGACAGAAGATGTCCCTCCGACAGGCGAGGCAATTGCTAAAAAATGCGGCTCACCGAGAAATGCTGCCACCTACGAGAGCAGATGTAAGCGGACGGAACACTCGCAACATGGATATGCTGCAGCCCTTCTGCTGCAGTGCTCGCTTAAGAAAATCAGCAATCCCGTACATGACCTCACTCCTCAATGAAGACATGTGTATGGAACTGTAGAACGTGTTTGGTGTGTGCGCGTTTTGTACTGCATGGAACATGTGCTGTATGAGAGAATCCTCAAAGCCATGTACTGAAAATATACCGTCTCTCTCTCTCTCTCTCTCTCTCTCTCCCCTGATGCAAAAACTTATGCTGCACGGTATCGAAATTTCCTGGTTCGCCGCCTATCTTCATGGACACACCCAGAGCGTGTCGTTGAAAAATGGGTCCGGTAGTAGAGTGCTGTCTCGGCCTCTTCCTAATACCATGGGTGTCTTCCAGGGCTCTGCGTTAGGGCCGTTACTTTTCACCATCTTCTCTAACAACTTATCGCTGTACGCGGGTGATGCCGTAGTCTTTCAATATGCCGACGACACCCAAGTATTGGTTAGCGGTCCTGCCAGGGACCTTGGAGTTCTCATCTCGCGCATGGAGGTTTCGCTCGCGTCACTCAACGAATGGTTCTGCGCTAACGCCCTGAAGGTCAACGCCAGTAAAACACAGCTCATTGTCTTCGGCAGTCGTCAAAATTTACGCAAATTGCCAGATTTCAGGGTATCGTTCCGTGACGCAGCGTTGCAGCCGTGCGCGCAGGTAGGGAACCTGGGCGTCACTTTTGACAGTACTCTATCCTGGGACGCTCACGTCTCCGAACTCAGCCGCCGGTGTACGGGACTGTTGATCGGTCTCTCCCATGCGCGCCACAGTCTCCCGGATGGCATCATTAGAACGCTCGTGACAGCACTCGTTATCTCACGCATCCAGTACTGCCTCTCAGTTTATTGCAATGGGTCCCAAAAAAATTCGATCGTCTCCAAATGTATTTGCTGCGCGCCACCAACGGTGGTGAGCGGCAAAGCCTTTCTCTGTCCGCGGGCGCAAAACTGTATAGCGACACCTACCGCTCGGCGTGAGCACTATGTGGCCCCCAGTGCAGTAAGCGCACGCGCGCCGTGCCACTAGGACGTAGTTTGTGCCGTGTTGTTTTCGGAAATAGTTTGTTGCGTCTGGTGCGGAACAGCAGTGCCGTGAGCCGCCTCAGGTTCCTGGCGGGTCTTTCTCACGTCGGGAAGGGTACTCAGCACCGGCATGGGCGGCCGACTCGCTGTTGGTGCTACATCGGTGCGGCGTGTCGGCATCCACACGCCGAGTGGACGACGCAGACGCTCTCGGCAGTTAGTCATTTTTTTCTATCTCCCAGTGGCATTGTGCGGCGTTTCGCTCCCGGCCGCGGCGCTGTCCGCAACCGCCGCGGCCCGATCTACTCGTGCGCTCCAACTGATAGCCATTAGCCGCCATGTTTGATCCTTTGTGGCCCGGGTCGCGGCGCGGCGCATTGTTTTCACCGCCGGGACGTGTCCCCTTACCCCTCCCCCTACCCGACGCGGGGCGTGGGGATGGCCGTTCCGATACGTGCCGCCAGGCGGCGGCACCGACAGGACAAAGCGATACCCCTGGTGTCGGCGGCGGCCGCCTGCGGGCGCGGTACTCGCCGCAGGGCGCTGATGAGACCGCCGGCGCGGCGGGGCGTCTTAGGTTCAGAGTTTCGGTGCTGGGCCATACGGACGGCAGTTACTCTCAGCTCCCACGTGGTGCTGGTCATAGCGGGCGCCAATGACCTCGCCTCACCCAACTGTCGGGTCCCTCCGTGGCTGCGAGACGTCACAGAACTGACGCTCGGCCTCCTGGCGGCCGGCGTCGGGCAGGCCTGGATTTTGCCCATTCCATCGCGCACCAGTTTCCGGGCCGGCGACGTGTCGGCACGGCTCTTCCAGTGCCGGCGATGGGTGGCCAACCGGCTGCTGCGCCGACTATTCCGCCACTCTCCGGTCCAGCTCATCAAATAAAAATTTTGAACTTCGCTGCTAAAGTCATTTTCGGTCGCCGTAAATTTGCCCATGTCTCTGACCTGCGAAAAAAGCTCGGGTGGTTGTCCCCGCGTCATATGGCTGATTACCAAACCCTTGTTATCGCCCACAAAGCCATTCAGCGCGGCGAACCCGAGGAATTGGCAACCCTGTTCGTCACAAACAGCGCTGTCCGGGAGAGACACTCCAGGCAAGACCACCTCTTTCACCTTCCGCGACCACGGCTGGAAACGGGTAGGCGGCGGTTCGGCTATCGAGCCGCAGCTCTACTCAACAGTCTCCCAACTCAGCTGTCGCAGCTGTCTCCCGCCCCCTTTGCCCGATCTGTTAAAGCCGCGATAGTGGACAGGGCATCAACTGATCGTCGCTGACCAACGGGTTGGTGGGTGGGTGAGTTGTACCTGTGGTACTACGAAAGTGTCTCTGTCCGTGCTTTGACGTGAGCGAATGTGTGAATGCTGTGAATGTTTAGATTAGCAACCGCGGATACGGATTCTGAGCAGTAATCGCCACGAACTTTCAGAATGTGGATCGCTCATGATTGTTCAATACAATACAATACTATACAATACAATATGACAAGGCTAAGCTAGGTGGCAGCACAGCCGCGCCGGCAGGGGACAGTGCCGCAACCAGCCGACTGGCATTTCCGTGTGACGTCAGAAACGGTGTCTCTCTGAGTGACCTGAACTCGGCGGCGCTACCCGGAGAACGCAGTGTTTTCCCACTTGCACGCATTACCAGCGATTAACTGTTGTAAACAGCCGTTACAGTGATGCTTACCTATGCATCGTCGCTGGTGTCAGTTCGATGTCGGGTATTTTGCAAATAGCTTGGGAAAAAAGTTCAGGCAGTTTGCAAAATGCCTGTTGGGTCAGGCAGTTTGGAAACTGCCTAGGCATTTTGCCAAATGCCTGGCGGGTCAGGCATTTTAGGCATTTTGCAAAATGCTCTGGTTTTCGCTTTGGCTCTAACATACAGGGTGTCCGGAAATTATTTGCCCCTCCATCAAATGGCCGCCATAATTAATAAACGAAGAGGTCATAGTTAATTTATCGATTTATCCCCTGCCCTGTCCTGCCCATTCCATCATCTGCTTTGGCATTCCATAGATCAAGATGTCCAGAGTATCCGCGCTGATTTTCAGCCACACCCAGTTCTATAGCCTTGGCCACACCTTTCACAGGTTCCTCTAAGTCTGTTTTCTGTGGGAGCTGGTTAGATCTTGCTGAGCTCCTCCCACATGATTCCCCATAGGTTTTCGATTGGGATTAGGCCAGGCATAGATCATATGAATTATGTTATCTATGGGACAGGTAATTCGATTTGACTTCCTACTTCATTTCAGTCTTCACCTTCAGCGCGATGACGCTTCGCCAAAGAGTTTCTTTCGTCATAGTACACAGTACACACCACGTTCCGGTGCGAGTTAGGCCTGCCAAACACTGGCCCCTGGCGCCTCTTTGAAGGTCTTGCGACTAACTGACAGCTGTGGATAGCTTGAGGCGCGGGCTTAGAAAATGTTCAACAGCGTAGGTACGGTGAGATTCTAGCTGAATGAACAAGGTACGAATAATTTCCAGACACCCTGTACGTTCGTATCACGCAGCAGCGGCAAATATGAGGCTGGTTGGTAGCCGAATTTTGATTTTGCTCTTTTGTTTCACTGGCTCACCTTTGCCAAACTGCATAGGCGGGCGGGCAGAGATGCGTGACGCTTCGTTTCCGTCCTTCTTTGACAGGATCTAGCGGCCGAGAGCATCGTGCGACTGCTGGAGCTGCACCGAGAACGTCAGTCTACACCCATCTTAAAGATCATTAAAAACCTGTGTGTCCTTATATGTTACGAAGTGTGTCCTGCATCTACCTCTTGTGTTCAGGTGATTAAGAGAGAGAGAGAGAGAGAGAGAGAGAGAGAGAGAGAGAGAGAGAGAGAGAGAGAGAGAGAGAGAGAGAGAGAGAGAGAGAGAGAGAGAGAGAGAGAGAGAGAGAGAGGAGAGAGAGAGAGAGAGAGAGAGAGAGAGAGAGAGAGAGAGAGAGAGAGGAGAGAGAGAGAGAGAGAGAGAGAGAGAGAGAGAGAGAGAGAGAGAGAGAGAGAGAGAGAGAGAGAGAGAGAGAGAGAGAGAGAGAGAGAGAGAGAGAGAGAGAGAGAGAGAGAGAGAGAGAGAGAGAGAGAGAGAGAGAGAGAGAGAGAGAGAGAGAGAGAGAGAGAGAGAGAGAGAGAGAGAGAGAGAGAGAGAGAGAGAGAGAGAGAGAGAGAGAGAGAGAGAGAGAGAGAGAGAGAGAGAGAGAGAGAGAGAGAGAGAGAGAGAGAGAGAGGAGAGAGAGAGAGAGGAGAGAGAGAGAGAGAGAGAGAGAGAGAGAGAGAGAGAGAGAGGAGAGAGAGAGAGAGAGAGAGAGAGAGAGAGAGAGAGAGAGAGGAGAGAGAGAGAGAGAGAGAGAGAGAGAGAGAGAGAGAGAGGAGAGAGAGAGAGAGAGAGAGAGAGAGAGAGAGAGAGAGAGAGAGAGAGAGAGAGGAGAGAGAGAGAGAGAGAGAGAGGAGAGAGAGAGAGAGAGAGGAGAGAGAGAGAGAGAGAGAGAGAGAGAGAGAGAGAGAGAGAGAGAGAGAGAGAGAGAGAGAGAGAGAGAGAGAGAGAGAGAGAGAGAGAGAGAGAGAGAGAGAGAGAGAGAGAGAGAGAGAGAGAGAGAGAGAGAGAGAGAGAGAGAGAGAGAGAGAGAGAGAGAGACAGACAGATGGACAGACGGACATACTTAAAGACAGACGGACTGACGGACAGACGGACAGACGGACTGACGGACAGACGAACGGGCGGAGTAGTCGGAACTTCGCAACGTGGATAGTCTGAGTCAGAAAATGGGAAGTCTGAACGCCTTGGTGATGTGCCTTCCAGGAGTGCCGCTCGGACGGCCAGCTGGGCCGGCACGGCTCCCAGCGCGGTATTATCACACTGGAGCGGTTGCAGCAGGTGAGACCCGCGGCCGCCCAGTGAGATGAGACGGCCCCAGCTATCACTAAAGGGCTTCCAGACGGGTGGGGAGGGGGCACTCTTCTAGTCCTCGCCGGCCTAGGAGTGCTATCCTACCTCCTTACGGTTTTTGTCTTGAATGTGGAACGGAAATGGAAATGGAACGGACATGTTTGGAAATAAGCATTAACCTTAGCCGGTTTTTTGATTGTATACATACCTACATATATTCCGTCATACCAAGGGAGGACAGATAAAATCCCCAACAGGGGCGGCGCCACCGGGGGGGGGGGGGGGGGCAGGGGGCAGCTGCCCCCTGGCACCAGCCAGGGGGCAAACATATCTTTTTGCCACCCCTGTAATACTGAAGGCCCTTTTGCTCAAAATCATAGGCCCCTTGTTATCTGTGACTTTGCTACCCCAGACATAGCCTCGAGACGCACCAGCTCCTTTACAAATGGAGGCCCGCTAATCGTATAGAAGGTTCTTTGTCAGAATTGGAGATCCCCTGAACAAAAAGGAGGGCCCCTAGACAAATAAGAGGCCCCTCGACAAATAGGAGGCCCTTTAGACGATTAGGAGGCTCCTGTACAAATTGGAGGCCACTGGGCAAATAGCAGGCCCCCGGATAATAAGGAGGCCCCCCTGGACAAATAGAAAGCCCCCTGTACAAATAGAAGGCCCCCTGTACAAATAGGAGGCCCCTGGACGATTGGGAGGTCCTCTGGACAAATAGGAGGCCCCCTGGAGAAATAGACCTCCTGTACAAATAGGAGGCCGTTGGGCGATAAGGAGGTCCTTTCGACAAATAGGAGGCCCCCTATACAACTAGGATGCCCTCTGGTCATACAAGAGGCCAGGGGCGGATCCAGAAAATCTCCAAGGGAGGGGCCATTAGAAACCAGGAGGCCCCCCCCCATAATCCCACCTGTTGGAGGCCCCATCTTCCCACTTGTTGGCCCCCCCCAAAAAAAACTGCGTCTATTGAGCTTATCTAGCTGTTCAGGCAACATCTCAACATCTGTGCAGGCTTGGAGGCCCTCTGTGCAGGTTAGGAGGCCCTGTAAAAGTGGTCATCTCTGTGAGTATAAGAGACCTCCAAGTTATGAAAAGCTTTACCAATCTTCTAACAAAGAAGTCTTCTCAGCTAGTCTTCTAAGAAATAACTAAGTGGGTAGGTTAAAAAAAAACTCATCGGATTTCGGCCACTTTATTTTCAGGAGGCCCCCTTTTCAGCTTTTTAACTTTTTAACTTTTTATTTTATTTTTGAAAAAAAAAATCGGCCAAGGGGGGGCCATGGCCCCCATGGCCCCCCCCCCTTGTATCCGCGCCTGCAAGAGGCCCCTGGGCAAACAGGAGGCCCCCTGGGCAACTAAGAGGCTCCTGGACAAGTAAGAGGACTCTGGACAAAAAGGAGGCCCTCTAGACAAATAGGAGGCCCCCTGGACAAAGAGGAAGCCCCTAGACAAATAAAAGGCCCCTGCACAGTGAACACATAGGAGGCCCCTAGGTCCCTGCACAAATAGGAGAACCTTTGTAGAAAAAGGTGGCCCTCCGTACCAATAGGAGGTCCCTGACAAAAAAGAGGCCCCCTAGACAATAAGGAGGCCTCTTGCACTTTGGGGCCCCCTGGGCAAATAGGAGGCCCCTGTGAAAATAGGAGCTTCCCCTTACCAAAAAGAAGTCCCTGGACAAGTAGAAGGCACTTGAACAAAAAGGAGGCCTTCTGGACACACAGCAGGCCCCCTAGACAAACAGCAGGCCCCTGGACAAATAGGAGGCACCCTGGGCATTGAGGAGGTCCTCTGTACAAAGAGGAGGCCCCCTAGACAAATGGGAGACCTTCTCGACAAACAGGCGCCCCCTGGACAAAGAGGAGGCCCCTAGACAAATAGGAAGCCCTCTAGACAAATAGAAGACACCCTTGGTAATTAGGAGGCCCCTGGACAAATAGGAGGCTCTCTGTAGAAATAGGATACCCCTGCGGCCCACCGTCATTTTTTAACATTTGCATTTGAACCATCTGAAGTAAACATTCTATTGGGTATTCAGTATGCCTAGTGCCTACCTAGGCTAGTACCTACTACCACACAAATCCATTTTTCCCAAACTTACCTCAAGACGTAGGTAGGTACTATGTATTTCAGACCCCATGAGACCCTGTTTTTCGGCGATAATTTCTTAAGTTTTTGTCTAATTGGCTTGAAATTATGACATTAGACATTGACATTAGACAAAAGCTCAAGCGCCGATTTTCACCAATATGGTCTCTTAACAAAATATCAATATTTAGAGCACTTGTCATAGGCTCGTAATGCTAATTGGATTTTGCACCCGGATAGAGGCTCGTTCGCTGCCGCAGCGGATTGGATGGGAGCGCTGGCCAATCACGTTGCGCCGGGCCCAACTTAACTCCGCCCACTGGCCGTGACCGCGCTGGGTCTATGCCGGCTCAGTCGGCGGCAGCACCGCGGAGAGGTCGCACGGGGGCCGCGCACTGGAAACACATGGAATCGACAGGAAGTGTCTGAGCGAAAGCTTGCTTCCTCATATTATTATTCATATTATCTTCATATTATTACCTTGGCCTTCACCAAAGATAATAAAGGAGTGCCCTTTTTGGACACTTTAGTTACTATCGAGACATCCCATGCAGGTAGGGCCAAACTGGAGACGGAACTATATATTAAACCAACGAACTCGGGCATAGTGTTACTCGGGCTACCTCAGCGCACCCCACAGCTACTAAGCATAGCATGATTAGGAACGTGTTCCATAGGGCCTACAACAATGCTTCCAGCACAAATAAGGCAGAATGTGGAGTGAGCAAGATTAGGGCATTGTTACTGGGTAATGGTTATTCGGCACAGCTGTTGAAAAAAAACTTCTATTGCAGGTCAGACAAGCGAGGTCAAAGTGTAGGGCACCGAAACAGATGTTGGGGGAGGAATACTTCCTTACCTTACCGTACATCTATGAGGATTTGCTATGCAAGGTGAAAAAAGTGGTTAAGAATCGGGGCTGGATGTGAAAGTAGCATGGCGTAATGATCAAAAGTTGAAGAAACAGTTGGAGCATGGAGCATATAGTGATAAACAGCATGGAGCGATATTCGCGAAAAGTCACAGGGCGAGGGTGTTCCCCTCCATTCCCCTTCCCCAGCAGGGCGGATTTAGTGTCTGTAAGTTCCTCCGAAAACGTGGTAAGCGTCCTTCACTGCACCACGCAAAATAACTGCCCAGTTTGGTGCGCTACGATGTCATGTAAAATTTGTCACGGTGGGGTGCACGATGCACGTGCTTTGTAGGTGCGAGCAGTTCTTACTCCTTCTAGGTCAAAACCTGGTAATTAATGCTAACGTGACAAAAGAAAAATCATTCCGTAATTTTCCTTGAGACCCAAGTAAAAAAACAAAAAAAAACAAGGAGCGTGTTTTTACGGGCTACCCGGTATAGACGAACATGACGGAGAGCAATTGTACAAGGCGCATTTCATTGATGTGACCCGCCATGGTGTGCCTACCCAGACTGCCGAGGAGCGTGCCACCCGTCGTGGCCCGACGTCCCACGACACCGGTGGGCCGCTTGCCGAAGCCGCTGCAACTCCGACCTCTGCCGAGCACACCTTAACCGGACAAAACCCTCAGGTACGACAGGCACTAACCCAGCCAGCCTTCCCAAGTGGGGCCCACATGGGCCCCAAGTGGGCACCAAACTGGGACCCATCTGGGCTTCTCACCTTGGACCCAGATGGGAATGGCATGGGCGTCCAACTGGGTCCCATCTGGGTACCCCAGACGGGGCCCATGTGTGACCCATCGGGGGCCCGTATTGAGCCCCAAATGGGCTTTCCCAGTTGGGATCCACACGGGCAGCCCAAGTGGGGCCCATATGGGACCCAGCTGGGATATATGTATGTATATTGTATATGGGTCCCACACGGGCTTTCCCAGTTGGGACTCACACGGACACGTGCAAAAAGCGCACATGGATTTTAATTGGGATTTGTTACCTAGCTTATGTCGTCCACTAGTTCCGCGTGAATCCCCCCCCCAAAAAAAAAAACAATATGGTCATACGTGGGAAAATTGCGTACCCTTTGCCTCTCACTAGATCCCCAGAGTCTCGAACTCAAGACATATGGAACATGATGCGGGGACCCTAACCAACCACTACACTACGCTACCACTGCAGGTAAGCGGCCGGCGGCCGGTAGAGAACGGAAGCGTGGATGCGTACCTGTTGTGAAAGAGGAGAAGAGTTTTAACGATAGTGACTAGTGTAGAGGCCCGAGCGGTCCGTTAGCGCCGTATTATTGCGTCTATTTATAGTCACCAACTGCTGGGGCGGCCGCGCCACCACACAACGAACGCCGGCGACACAAGTATCAGCGACCTCGCAGGGATGCGGGCAGGGGTGTGCCCAGGCGGCTGCCCAATCAGGAGTCTGTCAGGGTAGCGGCCCAGATCAGGCAGGGTAGCGGCACAGTGGAGGCGCCGGCCAAGTCCAGCACGTAAAGTTAGCCCATTCAGCCCATCTGGGACCTAGTTGGACGCTCAGACATACCCAGATGTAGCCCAGCCCACATTCGCCCAGATTCCCCACTTCCAGCCCATGTGGGCCCCATTTGGGATGGCTGGCTGGGAACCTACTTCGGCGGTATGATATGGACATTGGACAGGAGTAGTCTCTTTTGAAAGTATCGCTACTCTCTAAGTATCGCTATCGGTCCCTGGGCTGAGAGCCAACTTTTTGGTGCCGTAAAGTGGGGCTATTTGAGACAGTGGGGCTATTTGAGACAGTAAGGTAGTGGTTTAGTAAAATCGCTGTGAAATGCAAACCGTTTGATATGATTTCGTCATTTTTGCTTAGGCTGATGTGAAATTGAACAGTGAATGCCATGAATAACATTTTTGAAAATTTTGAAAATTTTGAATGAAATTTGGTTTAAAATACAAAATACAGAAAAACGCACAATTTAAATTGCTCGAAAAGGACCCCTACCTGCAGCTTAACATATATAGTTGAAGTTTTAACAGCTTCGCTACTGGGTGTATCGTTACTACCGTTTTACTGATAGGCTAAGCAAATTTTTCATGAAAATATGTTGTATTGTTAACGTTACTGCCGATTGCGTAACCCATTGTCTCAGAATCCCGATGATGCCCACCTGGTTAAACCTCAACGGATATGTCAAATAGCTGCTGATAATGGTGGTGCGATGCGCCCGAGAAGACTTACCGCCATCTACCTGAAGTGCATCGAACGTTCGACATAAGCAACACCGGTGAATCCATCGTGGTCATAAACGTGCAGTGGGCTCATCATGGTAGTTACTTTTAGCAGCAATCAATATTTGCATGTTCCTAGTGTAACATTATCAGCCATTGACCATTGACATAGCTGCGTAAATGTTCAAATGGCTGCTAAATTTGAATTCAGCTAACAAAACTACCATAGAATCATGTAAAACTCGAAAAAGTGAACCGAGGTCACCAAAGGTCAGTGACCTGACCTGACCTTCAGGTGACCTTGACACCCACCCTAATGCATGGGAGTAACATCAAATCACTTGTTTGAACGTTTGAAACCACGAAAAGCTTGCAAACGCGCGGCTAATGCGAGCCGACATACGCCGAATCGCGATTCCGGCCAAACATGGTCTCGGAAAAGAGGTCACAGGTCAAAGGTCATTTGGGTCAGGTTCATGAAATTTTCAGGTTAGGTGTAAAATTGATAAATGCGAGGGTACTGAAAGCTTCGTCGCGATCAACCGCTTTTCACGCGAGTTATTCGCGAAAAACCTTGGGGGGGGGGTGCATCAGCCCCCCCCCCCCTGTGCCGGCGAGGGTTAAACTTACCTATAGGTCCGATCGACTTCCTAGCTCGTCCCATGGCTTCCTGATCCAGTTCAATCAGAACTCACGAAAGGATTGTCAGTTGTCACTGATTCACTTGTCTTTGGTGCTTCAGTAGTCAAGACCAATTATCAACGCTCCTACCAAGTTTCTGGGACCGATGGTCATGGACCTCGCCCCAGTTGTGACGTCCCCCGTCCCAGTCTCCCGGTCCCTCCCTACTCCGTCGGCGGCCAAGGCCGCGCCGGTTCCCGCCACCGTTCAACTGGCGACGAGCTGTCGCGCTGTCGCCGTTTTTCCTGCGTTGTCTATGGCGCTTCACAACGCACCGGCTGTCGCACCGGCGGGGGTTTTCAGCCCCAGCTGTCTTCAAAGAGATGACGCTGTCAAATTTTTGTGCCATGGTCCATAGTGGTTTTCTATGGGAAGGCAGCTCTGATTGTAGCGGAAACGGCCTAGTTATCTACCTGAAATGCATCAACTGAGATGCTCGAATCTGTGTGTTTATTCCTATGGCTGTCGCCTACGCACACAGGCGAGTAGCAGTTTTTTTTTTCACCTCTGCTCGCAGATGGGCTCCCCTTGCAAACGGGTCCCTTCGCAGGTGGGCTTCTCTTTAATGGTCTTAGAACTTGAGGAAAAGTGGAAAATTGGTAAGTACAAATTTGATGTTTTTGCCTGAGGAGTGTGTATAAAATGCGCAGTATTTTACAAGTGAGCGAAGCGAGCGAGCGAGTTAATTTGTAACAGCAGCATTTGTCCTCATTAAGTCTTTTCCAATGGATTCTAGTTTTCTTATCGCCTTCTTTTCTTGGATCGATACTCTACTGAAGATAGAATTCATGATAGCAAGTAAAAACACATTCCAAGTTACCTACATTTTATTCTGGAAGGTGACTACGTCCTCTCAACTCGAGACGGGAGGGCCTCGAGTAAAAAGTGGGGGGGGGGGGCCAAAACACATGGTTGCCCACCCCACACCTCAAAAAGTGGGTGGGCACTTGTCCACCTGGCCCCCCGGTTCCTACGCCTATGGTTATTTTTATTTATAAAACGAGGTGGTGAGAGCAAAGAGGGCGAGGAATTTAAGGACGATCCCAAAATACGTATCGGCACACCTTAACCCGCGAGTTGCTGGGGGGGGGGGGGCGTTAAACGCCCCCACTTTTTTCGCCGGGCCATAGCATAAAAACGGCGCGCCAAATTTTGGGTACCTGTAGGGAATAGGTTGAAGTGTATTTTGACAAAGTTTCAAAAAAAAATCGGTCGGAAAATTTTTGAGATATCGAGGTTTTAGTGACGTCATGATTTCTGAGTTTTCGACCAAAAACGGCACATGTTCAAAAAATCATATAAAATCACAGAATAGATATACAGACATGCCGTAAACGCCATTAGACTGCCAATACCATGACCAATCAAATGGCTATCTTCGATTATTGATTATCGTTCCGCATTTCCCACAATCTTGAACTGAATCTTGGCAATTTCTCGTGACTACTTCACGACCATGATACATGCATTTCTTAAATTGAACTTTTTGAGCCAAACACGTACACATATGATAAAATGAATGTCACCATCGTGTTCTACGCCCCAAATTACCCATAAAACATGTGTCACAAGCTGCGAATATCAGTTTTGATTTTCGGGGATATGTGCCTACCCGGTTGACCTGACCTTGACCCTGACCTATGCTTGAGTGACCCCTACATGGAGCTAACACTCTTGTAGGCCTTATGTGATGGATTGTGCGCCGTTTTGACAGAGTTTATGACGAGAGGCGCCCATTGCGAAGTCCTGAAGTCCATGCTACTGAAAGCCCGATTTCAGGTGTTTGACCTGACCTTGACCCGACCTGTGACCTCAAACTTCAACTTTAAAATACTCATCTGAAGCGTCTCGTCGCGTTCTTTCGTTTGCCGCCTCGTGCGTTTCGCTGCGCCTATTGGTTCTCGAGTTATCGGCTGGGGGCGTTTAACGCCCCCCCCCCCAGGCAAACGGTGGGTGGCGAAATACCCCAGCAACTGCCGGGTTAAAACACAGAAGCCTCTTTAATCCAACAGAATTCCAACAGAAGGGTCTTTCCCCGGCTGGTCGGCCATATTACAGTAATACACTGTTGCACCATGTCTGCGGCCTGCCTGTGTAGGCGAACGGCTATCTGCTAAGACCACCCAGGCCAGCTCCCCGCACACATCCACTGTGATCAAAGAGCTTCAAACAAACCCAAAACTTCGCTTTGAATCCCGAGAAATAATTCCAATACACACTGCCGCACAAACTCCACGCGGGCTGCGACCGCATGAATAGCTCACCTTCCCCGGCCTCCCTCCCCACTCGGGGGGAGGGAGGCCTTCCGTGCGGCGGCTGACCCAAGTTCACCAGACAGCAGCCGACTAGATGGGATACTGTTCCGCATCACACTAATCGGTACACTCTCTGACACACCAGGCCTGCCCCGCTTCGGTCCCGGGTATGAGCGCGGATTCTGCGCTCATTAGTACCTCCAGGTCGATAGCATCGCCATGGGCTCCCCGTTGGGAGTGCTATTTGCCCAGGCGTATGCACATGGCGGCCATTGAAGAAGAGGTGCTTGCCGTCAACAAACCTTACGTTTATGCTCGATGTGTTGACGACATATACGTCGACATCGAAAACGAAGAAGCGTTGTTAGCGCTCAAAAGACGCCTTGAAAAAGAATCAGGCTTGAAGTTTACACTTGAATACAGTGTCAACAACAAGATCAACTTCCTGGATGTTGCAGTGGACTCGTCAGGCTCGCAGACGACGACAGACGTTTACCGGAAGCCGACTGACGCTGGTAAATGTCTCCACGGTCAGAGTGAGTGTCCAACCCGCTATAAAGAGTCTGTGGTCCGGGCATATATACATATGTACATAGGGCTATCAAATGTTGTTCATCCTGGGAGCTGGTCAATCAAGAGATTAGAAGAGTGAAGCAAATGCTTACGAACAACGGCTACCCAATAAACATGATTGACAGAATAACAAAGAAAACAATGGCGAAACACGTCGGACAAGAAAACGACAGTGAACGCAGGGTGACAAGCACGACCCACGTACTATTTATACTACAAAAACCAAATGTCCCAGGCGTACCTACAAAATAGACGAGAGCGCCCTCCAAACCATCGTTCACCGAAACTGTAAGCCAGCCCAACAAAACGACAAGATCGACCTACGAATTTACTACATGTCACCGAAAACAAGATCCCTAGTCATGACCAACAACCTAACAAGAGGCAAGGCTCCACTGTCACAGACCAATGTTGTTTGCCTGTATAAATGTAACAAGGAGGGATTCACACTCCAGCCTGGTAACGCTTACATCGGCAAAACAGTGGATACTCTAGATCACCGACTACAAGGACACAAATACAAAGGAGCACTAGAACAGCAACGATGAACATCACGCGGATCCCTTGACTAAAAAACAGTTAGAAGAGAGCACCACTATCCTCTGCTCAACGACCAACCGGAGACGTCTGGGTGCGCTAGAAGGAGCCTACATCAGACACAGGAACCCAAACATCAACCGCCAGTACAAATTTAAAGTATACCTTAGTTTGTTTGATGGCCCCAGACTTGTGTAAAATAGCCACTAGCCAGTGCTAGATTCTGTGTGATCCTTTTCCAAAAGTCACCATGTTTCGTCATTCACGTGTACCATTGTTATTTTGTGTCACTGTGTCACTGAAAGGCAAAATTTCGCCGATTTCCAGGTCGAATGTCGACAATTTCCAAGAAGCCAACGCATAACTCGGGAACCAATAGAGCTACAGCGCCGCGGAAAAGCGCATTCGATAGCCCTATTAACGCCCTTTCTGAGCAATTCTCTCAGATTTGACCTAACGTCAGCGGTTTTGCCTGCAGGGGGCAAAAACTGCAAAAATAGCCGATTTTTGCGGAAACAGTTTTTCTGCAATAACTTTTGACGCAAGCCTTGTACGAGCTTACTTTTACCGGCATCGTGTTCCTCTCGTCAAGACGCATCGAATGAACTATAACTTGACCTTGAAAGGTCAACTTGAAAATTTGACCTCAGATCAAGGTCATGACCTGACCGGAAAGGGTCATGTTGCATATCAGTCGATCCGTATCGTCGAGCTTAACACATCTAAGACGTTTTCATCGCTCTAGCATGCCTCTATCAAAAGTTATTTGCGAAAAACTGTTAGATACCATTCGTGACCTAAGATGACCTCAGGGCATAAACAGGGGTCACGGACACCATTTTCATGTTCAGTGTGTCTCAACCACTTGTAATTCGGTGTTTGGGAGTGTTTATAATGTCTTTCGTCCAAAAGAGGCGCATTTCAATTTTCTCCCATTGACTTATAATGGGGAGGTCGCAAAATTGACCTGACCTTAGGTCATCGATATCAAAATTCTGAGATATACATTCTGCACATGCTATTGCTCTTAGCAATCGCTGAAAGTTTCAAAGCGATCGGTCACTCGGTGTAGCTATGAAAGACATTGAAACTTTTTATGAGGTGAGGTCACTTGGTAAGGTCACTTCAAGTGACCTGGTGACCTGACCTTGAATGACCTTGGTCTGAAATTTTCACAACATGTGTAGAATTGATGTATGATAAGGTGTACCAAAAACGTCCGCGCCGCCGTTTTTGAGATATTCGCGAAAAACCACAACGGGGGGGTGGGTGTTCAAACACCCCCCCCCCCCCAGCAGGGCGCGGGTTAAAAGTTGTGTACTGCTTTCAGAATGCCTGTAGGTAGGGCCCCCAAAGACCAGCGTGGTGCCTTAGGATGCCAGTGCGGCGCCCTCAGAGGGGCACCGGTCAAACCTTTTGAGGTTCTCAGAGGCGCCGGTTGGGGGGGGGGGCGGTGTGATCCGTTGAGGTTTTGGCGTGATACCCTCAGAGGCCGGCGTGGTGCTCTCAGAGGCTGGTGGTGGCTTCCAGAGTCACCAGTGTAGGACCCTTAGAGTCGCCGGTGAGGATCATCAGCGTTACCGGTGAGTGGCCGTGCCCATTGAGCCGGTGTGGGACCCTCAGAGGAAGGCACTGGTGTGAGACGAGAGATGTCAGTGTGAAGCCTTTACAGTTGCCGGTGTGGAGCAATGAGTGCACTGGCGTGGCGCCCTCAGAAGGCCGGTATGGGATTGAAGTTCAGCGAGACTATAAAGGACGTGTGTGGTGCCTTTGGTAGGACCCCCAGAATCACCGGTGTAGGGTCCTCAGAGCCACCGGTTAGGGGTTTTTAGAAGTATTATGTGGGGCCCTCACAAGTGCCGGTGTGAGCCCTAAGAGGTAGGCATTATTGCTGACTGAGGCCAAAGAGGTGCCGGCGTGGGCCCTCGAGGTGCAAGTGTGAGGCCCCGAAAGGCGCCAGTAAGGGTCCTCACAGTAGCCGTAGCGGGCCCTCAGAGACACTGGTGTGGGGCTGTCACAGACGAATGTGGGGCCCTTAGAGCTGCTGGTCCGAACCCTTTACAAGCCGGCAGGGTCTCTCAGAGATCAGCCAGAGCCCTCAGGCCAGCAAGAGGTCCTCAGAGGCCGGCGATACCTTCAGAAGCCCTCTGTGGTCCTCAGAGACCGGCACGATACTCTCAGACGCCGGTGGGGCCCTCAGTGTAGCCGATGTGGGGCCCTCAAAAGTCACCGGTGGGTGACCATTTGATACGCAGGTGTGGAGCCCTCAGAGGCCCTGATGATGGGCCCTCAGAGACACCGATATAGGTGCTTAAGAGGCACTGGTGTGAGGCCCTCAGGGATGCCAGTGTTGGGCCCTCAGAAACACTGATGTGGGGTTCGCAGAGGTGGCAGTGTGGGAGCGCCTTGGGACGCTCAGAGGCGCCGGTGTGGGGTCTTCACAGTCGCCGGTGAGGCCCCCACAGGCGCCGATGTGGAGGCCCTCAGAGACACGGGGCCATCACAGGCGCTCGTGCGGCCCTTAGAGCTGCTGTTGTGAACCCTTCATAAATCATAGGCCGACAAGGGGATCTCAGAGGAGCCCTGTGGGCCGTGGGGTCCTTAGAGACCGGCATAATTTTATCAGACGCCGTGGGACCCTCAGAGTTACCAGTGTGGGGCTGCCAGCGTCGCTGGTGTGGGGCCCTCAGAACCACCGATGTAGGGCATTTAGAGGTACTTGTGTAGGCCCTCAGAATTGGGGGTGTGGGGCCCTAAGAGACGCCGGTGAAAGCCCTCACGGTCGCTGTTATTGGGGCCCTCAGAGAAAATTGTGTGGGGCTATCATAGGCGGATGTGAGGCCACTAGAGTCGGTCCCTAATAGGCCGGTAAGGGCCCTTAGAGGCCAGCAAAGGCCCTCAGAAGTCAGCGTAGGGGCTTTATGGAGATCTCAGTGTGGCTACTTAGGGGCTCATAAGATGACCTTACGAGTCCTGTTCGGCCCTTCTGAGTCAAAATATAACCAGAAATATGACCAGTAAACCCTCAGCGGCCATGTGGCGCCACAGGGCCCCTCGGGCCCGTGTGTGGGCCCTTCTAGGCCGGCTTGGGCCCTCAGAGGCACCGATGATGGCCCTCACAGTCGCCCTTATGGGGCCCTCAGAGATATTGGGGTGGGACCATCTGAGACCTGTGTGGGACCTCTAGAGCTGGTCCCTAATAGGCCAGTAAGGGAGTTCAGGCTCGCAATGGCCCTGAGGCCGGTAGAGACCGCCGAGGGCCCCTCAGAGGCCGCCAAGGTGCCCCCAGAAGCCAGCGTGGGCTCTTATGGAGATATTAGTGTGGCTACTTAGGGGCCCGTGAGGTGCTCTTACGAGCCCTGTGGGGCCCGTCTGAGTCGAAATATGATCAGTGTGGAGTCTAGCGGCCAAATGGCGCCACAGGGCCCCTCGGGCCCGTGTGGGGGACCTTCGAGACCGTTGTGGGCCCTTAGAGGCGCCGGTGAGGGCCCTCACAGTCGCTGTTATGGGGCACTCAGAGACATTGGTGTGGGGCTATTACAGGTCATCATCATCATCATCATAACCAAGTTTATTAAACAAAAAATACGGGCTGACACAGATAACAGTAGTACAGTAGTACTACTGTTATCTGTGGGGCTGAAATTGTACAAAATATAAGACAGGCGCAAAAGCAAAAGCTTAACTCAAAGCGCCTTGTCTGAATGACATACATAAACAAATGTAAACACGGCTGCGGCCGCCGCCATGGCACAGCTCACCAGCAGTTGAAGTCGCCGCTCGCCCGCCGTTCCAGAGAAGCTACAGGCCGAGGAAAAGGTGAAAAAAATTTACACTTGAGCGAATCCCTTTGATGCAATTAAAAAGTGTTTAAAATTTAGGGCCACTGCCATGCCGTCACTGCTGTTGAGATCGCTGCCGTAAATCAGAATGTCATGTTGCTGCTTTGCAGAGAGTCGTCTAAAGTCGGTTTTTAATGTTTGTGATAGACTATTAAATAGATCGTTACGTTTGGATGTGTATTTTGAGCAATGGAAGATGAAATGATCCGTGTTTTCATTGCCATTCTCGTAATCACATTTTGGTGAGTCCACTTTTTGAATTGTGAAGAGATGGGCATTTAAGTGAGACATATTCATACGAAGTCTGGAGTGGAGAGTGTTGCCCGCTTTGGAACCAATTCTGTGAAATTTCGGTGGATCTGGAGCCCCCAGCTGCTGGCGTATGTCCTTTTTGAAGTGGCTGTGTGGGAGTTGCTGGATATCAGCTCTTAATATGTTCCATTGTCTAGTTGTGGTTGGCAAAAATGACCTTTTATAGGATGAAGTGTGGATGGGAGATGTGGTGTGCGCAGTTGCGTTTCTGAGACTTCTGTCCGTGTCTTGTGCTCTGGTGTTTGGAAGTAAAGCTGCAATGTAGTCCGGAAGGTTTTCTGTTGTGCTGATTTTGTGGTAGTGTCAGTCTGTGTATCTGTCGTCTTGTTGTCAGTCTGTCCCATCCTAATTCTCCCAAGGGTTTGTCGTTTGGTGTTCTAAAAAGCCCTCCCGTAACAAGTCTGGCAGCCCTATTCTGTAGTGTCTCTAATTTTGTCGAGTCCTGTATAGTAATATGTCCATCGTAAATCGCGTCGCAATAGTCAAAGTGCGGTCGTATGTAGGTTTTGTATATTTTGTCCAATATTGTTCTTGGTATGAATTTTGCAATCGGGTACAGGGGTTAGAAGAAACATTTACCTTGCGACAGATCGTTTTAAAGGGACCCTCCCACCTTCAAAAAAGTTCAAGGGACCCTCCCACCTTAACATTAGATTTGAGTTGAGATAGCCAAAATGGGGTCCCTGGCTCACAATTACCGGTTTCGGCACTCACAACATCGAGAAATGCCTTAAATCGGAAATATTGAATTTCAAAATTGCAGCGTTTTGATTCAGAGGGGCTAATGCATAGGAATACCCCTCTGAATGTGTGACGTCAGCGCAGATATCTAACGATTTTTAAATCTTTTACTAAAACGTTTGGTAGCACGTGGTGGTATATGCTGCTTTGCGCGCAACAAATGCCGCACTTTCAAATAAAGTCGCTTGGAACAGCGGAGATCCAAAAAGTAAACAAAAGTAAAAGTATAATATCTTGAAAACCGGTGAATATTTTTCGATGAAATTTGGTAGATATTCGTTTTCGCTCTTTCTGAACCGAGCGACATCACTTCCATGCCAATTCGTTAACTTTTTTGAAGGTGGGAGGGTCCCTTTAATGAATTGGCATGAAAATGATGTCGCTCGGTTCAGAAAGAACGAAAACGAATATCTACCAAATTTCATCGAAAAATATTCACCGGTTTTCAAGATATTAGACTTTTACTTTTGTTTACTTTTTGGGACCTCCGCTGTTCCTAGCGACTTTATTTGAAAGTGCGGCATTTGTTGCGCGCAAAGTAGCATATACCACCGCGTGCTACCAAACGTTTTAGTAAAAGATTTAAAAATCGTTAGATCTCCGCTGACGTCACAAATTCTAAGGGGGCATACCAATGCATTAGCCCCTTAGAATCCGAAAACTGCAAGTTTGAAATTCCATATCTCCGAATTAAAGCATTTTTCGATGTTGTGAGTGCCCAAACCGGTATTTTCAGGCCATGGCCACCAATTTGGCTATCTCAACTCAAAACTAATGTTAAGGTGGGATGGTCACTTTAATGTGTTTTTTGAACCGGATATCTTTTGAGAAGGTTATTCCAAGGTGTGTGTGACTATCGTGGACAGGGATAGGGTCGTCTCGAAATTTGAGGATGGGTTGCTGGTAATTGGATTTGTGAGAGAAAGATTGCTGGACCGTTTTTGTAGTGTTGAAAGTTATTACCCATTTTTACTATATTCGAAAACCTTATTTAACCCTCGCCCGCACATGCCATTTTCCCATCCTAGAACGCACATGGGGGGGGGGGTGGTTGCCACCCCCCCGCGCCATTTCGTTCCTGTTGGAGATAGAGCTTAGCAGTAAAGACCAAAAAGATTCTTTGGGAAGAGACGAATCCAATGATACCCAGTTTTACCTTCTCAGGTCAGTCATTGACCTTCCAGGTCAGGTCAAACTAAAAAATGTTGCTGTTTTGGGTCACCGTTGGATATCAAGTGTGCTGCTTATCAAATACCGATGACGATGCTGTTTTCTGGTGCCAAGCCAGCTAGAACCTCTTTGCCACACTACCCGACCAGAATTTTGCTGCTGAGGTCATTTCAGGTCAAGTTAGGTCAAGGTCAATTATATGTGTTTGTATATCTGTGTGTGTCTGTGTGTATACTGATGTGTGCACCGATTGTTTTTGGGTCCATATTACATGAAATCATGATCTGAGAAGCTTTTACCAAAAATGCAGTCAAAAAACTTCAAAAAAAGTAAATTCAGCTTGCCTAAAACGCAATTATCTTAGGTGACCTAGGTTGACCTTGACCCTGACCTTGACCCCTGTACATCGTCGAACAACATGTTCCATGATAGGTAGGAGGTAAGACTGGCAAAAAAGGCCGAAATCAGGGTGTCAAAAGCTCACAAGGCCCATGGCAAACGCAAGATGTTGAGAATTGGCCATTTGGGTCATGACATGACCTGAAAAACAAGGTCATATCTCCGAAACCAAAAATCACAGAAACTTGAAATTTTCAGTGGACATCAAGAAAGGATAGAGGAGCAGCTATACGAAAAATCAGCCTTCTAGCTCTAAAAATGTTGAGTGCAGAGCAGAAAGACTACCTGGGGGGGTGGCAACCAGTAACCACCCCCCCCCCCCCCATGTGCGGGCGAGGGTTATGTCATTTTGAAGTGAAAGTTGCGCTGGCTGAAAATTATCTTTTTGTATGATGCATGCATATATAGAGGTATCATCTCATCATCATCATCATCATTCTTTATTATTCACCGATTTTACAGCGACAAATACAAATATATACATGTGTGTGATCACAAATGATGGGCGCCTGAAAAGCTGGTATCTCAGGTATAGGTGCTCAATGTGAGCACGTGAGGAGCCTCAATAGGCGCCTGGAGGCCTCACACGTTCCTTGAAGGACCAGCCGAATGCTATCCGCCATGCCGTCCTCCAACCGCGGAGCCCGCACACTAGAGTTCTGCACGGCAGCAATTTTCCACAGCCTAGCCGCCCCGCAGCCGTTGCTCCACAGCCACAGCCGCCCACAGCCGTGGCAAACTGTGGGCAGCCAGCCGTCAGCCGGCCGTGGATACTTTCAATGAAATGCAACCAAATAGTATTTAATAAGTTGTTTTTAGTTAAAACCATAGATAACATGAATCTGGATTGGACACGAAATCTGATAAATGCAGAATGGGGCCGAATATTTTTCACTGAAAAATCAAAGGATCCGCAGTGCGTTGTACGCGCGGTAAATGCTTTAATTTTATGGCGGAGCACGCTGATGGCCGTATTTTCGTGGTAATAAACCAGTAAAACGCCTTTTGGGCGAAGAACGAGCGAGCGAGATAGTGAGCCCTGCACGTGCGAAAGGGCAAGAGGGTGCTTCCAACGGGCTTGCGTAAAGCACCCTTCTAACCGGTCGCTAGCGGTGTGCCAAATTTGAATGCAATCGGCCCAGCCGTTCCTGAGATCTGGAAGCGGCATTCTGCACGTGCGCATGTGCAAACGGGGTCCAAAATGACTTTTGCCCGGCACCCTACTAACTGGTCCCCAACCGTGTACGAAATTTGAGCGCAATCGGCCCAGCCGTTCTCGAGATCTGGAAACGCCCCCTGCACGTGCGCACGTGCAGTAGCACCCTAAACGCAACACATGGGAATGCATTGCCTGGTGGGTGCCTACCTGTATGCCAAGTTTCAGCGAAATCGCCCCAGTAATTACTGAGTTACTGAAATGGGAACAAATTTGGCACCTCTTATTGTTGTATTTTGCACGTGCACTGGGGGTGACCCACATGCATCGAGAGTATCCTATTTTGGGAAGAAGGGATGCTGCTACCCTACAAAAATTACCGCAAGTCAATCGCCCAAGCGGCTGCTGAGATATGAGCCTCTCAAAATTACTACTTTTGCAAAACAGCTTGAACACCCTTGACTTTTCACGTGGCACATGCCGCGACGGTCACTGAGATGTATCAAAAGTAGTCAATTACGGGGTAGAAGGGATTGGGCTACCAAACAAAAAAGACCGCAGGCCAATCGGTCCAGCGGTTGCTGAGATATAAGCCTCTCAAAAGCGTTACAGACCGGGCCGGGCCGGGCCGGGCCGCTCATACTGAGATTTTTCCGTTATATTGAAAAGACTCACTTCGCTCGCTGCGCTCGCTCGCTCGTAATAACGTTTGATCTTGGACATGTAATCCAATGTTTTCTTGCTTAAAGTTATGAAGACTGTTATTATGGATTAAGGACTCCTATTTCGTTATGTAATTACGATGAAATTGTGGCTTTTGTTTCATCTATTCTTCCTTCTTACTTGTGAGCTAACAGTGGGAAGAAAATGTGTGATAGCAAAATGTCGCTCAGGTTACAAGCCCAGGAAGGAAAAAGAAGAGCTGCTCAAAAGCGGAACGGATGTGCCAAAGAGTAACCGCATATTCTCGTCTCCCAAGAACTCAAAGCTTCGAGAACAATGGCTATTTGGCACAGAATGTAAGCAGAACATCAATTTGGATCACTTGGAGTATGTGAGCTGCATTTCGAGCCCACCGACATCAAGGCAGTGCTGTGTTCTCGCACAGGAAAAGAGCTACAACGCCCTCGGCTCCGAAATGACGCTGTACCGTCCCTATGTCTGGGAAGAGACACGGGCAATGCACGTCGCACCAAGCTCGCCAGGCCGTCGACACGTCGATCACTAGAGCAGGAGGCAATTCAGGCTCAGACGTTAGCTTTTTTCAAGCAAGATGAAATCGATGATCTAGATGATCTTTACAACAAGCTGCTACTGGAAGTTTTACCACGTGGTTTCAGGTACGTTTAGCTTGTAAACATGAGTTATATATAGCTCATCAGTTATTCATTTTCATTCGCACTTCCTTCGCTAACACGATTTGATGGGTTTCACAACTTTGCATGTGTGTAGGCATATCATGCTTAAATGTTGAAATATTAGTGAAAAATAGCGTCAAGTGTAAAAGTTTTCACGTTTATAATAATAAGCATGTCCGTTCCATTCCAGGTTATCTATGATGGAATCCCGTGGGGAGAAGCTATTGAGCATCCGGACTGAGGAAGTTGACGAGGAGACTGGACTTCCGATCATCACCAGCAACGTCAGCATTTTTAGCAACTTGAGCTACAGCATGCACAACAATGGACTACAGCTTTCAAACAAGAAAACATCCGACATCACCAAATCTGGTCATTTCACAGCAGTCTCGGAAGTGGTTAATGTCCTGGCCAGAATCAAGGGTCTCACTGCCGAAAATCAGGACCGTTTAGAAGCGGCGGCGAGGATCCTCGAGTCCCTCACTGATGACCACGTAGGCGATGACCTTAGGCAAGTGGCTACTTTCACTGCCGAGCAGTTGCGTCTGGCATGCAAACCCCCACGCAGCAGAAGATACTCGTCGCTTCTCCTCAGTAACGCTGTCGTATGGGACCGGACGAGCCCCAAGTTGTACCAGATGATGCAACAGTCCGGTCTTCTCTGTCTGCCGCACTATAAGACCCTCCGGCGACTCACATCTGCATTGCATGTCAAGGATGGACTCGACAGTGGGACTATGTCATATTTGGGCATGAGAGTGCAGAAGTTGAATGCGCGGGAGCGAATCGTTAACTTGGCAATGGACGAAGTACAGGATGGACCAAAAAGGATGGAAACATTTTAAACTCGTATAAAACATGCAATATTGCATGCAGGTGACTGAAAATGATACCAAACGAGAGTACATTTTGTGGAAATTCATAATGACATCATGCTCAGCTGCTTTCTCTCGTTTTCAGTCTCTCACAGTAGATGTTCGAGGAGACCACCTTTGCGAGACAGGCACAGATCGGCCCGCCTGGCGGCTGACGCGATAGCCCGACGACACATGTCCTCTGGTATGACTCGCACAGCCTTGATGATCGCTTTCTTCAGGCCACAGAAGCTTGCTGGACCTTCTTTGTAGACCTGGCCCTAAGATGACGCTACAGGAAAAAAAAATCCATTGGGGTTAAGTCAAGTGAGCAGACGGGCCAGTTCCGACTGGCACCGCGGGACATCAGCCGGTCACCAGAGTGGTTCTCGATCCACTTGAGCATTGTTTTGCTATGTGAGGACTAGGAGACGCACCGCCTTGCTGGAGCCACATGAGGTCCAAGATACTGCCATACGTCGCTTGATCTCACTTCAAGAACTTCTTTAGCGTCGCTTGGTAGGTTAGACACGTCGCTCCCACCCTCGAACCGAAGTGGAACTGGCCTGTGTGCTCAACCGACCTGACCCTATGGATTTTTTTCTGTAGGGTCATCTCAAGGGTCACCGGTCAGGTCTATAAAGAAGGATCTGTAAGCTTTAGTGACCTGAAGAGAGCGATCACCAAGGCTGTGCGAGTCATACCAAAGGACATGTGTCGTCGGGCTATCGCGTCAGCGGCCAGGCGGGCCGATCTATGCCTGTCTCGCAAAGGTGGTCTCTTCGAACATTTGCTGTGAGAGACTGAAAACGAGAGAAAGCAGCTGAGCATGATGTCATTATGAATTTCCGCAAAATGTACTCTCGTTTGGTATCATTTTCAGTCACCTGCATGCAATATTGCATGTTTTATACGAGTTTAAAATGTTTCCATCCTTTTTGGTCCACCCTGTATACACGGCCCAGTGCGTCGAACTAGCTGGCGGTAGAATGTACGGAGAAACAGCGGGAATGGTGACGAAGACCATCTTCTGTACTCACATCAACTCTGTGGCTGGAAAGTACGAAGACATGGTCAGTATGCAGCCAGTACCACATGTGACTGCAAAAGACATCCAGGAGACATTTAAGAATGTCTTGCAAGGGCTCACAGAACTCGGCTTCAAGGTCGTCTCTGTCACTACTAACAACCATCGTACGAACCAGAGTTGGCACAACTCCCTCGGGCAGGATGGACGCCACCCTGAGTATGTAACCAATCCCTTCTCTCAAGACGAAGAGCGCATTTATACGCTGTACGACACCGTACACCTGTTTAAGAACATTTACTACGGTCTTCTGAGAGCTAAGGATCTCACCCTACCCCCATTCCCAGGTCTCAGGGACTCACGGCCTTTGAAGGTCAGCTTCAGTCATCTCACCCGTCTGTTCAACATGGAGAGAGGCCATCCAGCGAAGCTGGCCTGCAAACTCACGGACAAGGTGCTCAGGCCGTCAGTTTTGGAGCGCGTGAATGTGAGGCTTGCGGCTGCAGCTACTCATGAAACGACCAGTGCAGCACTTCGGCACTTTGCCTCCTCTCGTCAGGATTGCCGGGATTTCGTCGACACAGCCGTGTTCCTGGAGCTAGTGCGGCGTTGGTTTAACGCCTGCAACGTCAAGTCGAGCTCCATGAGCAGACGGCTTAATGACCAAAACCGAGTAGCACTTCGGCAGGGCTGTGAAGCGAGCGAGAAGTCTCTTCAGTTCATCATAGATTTTGGTACATACATGCGTACTTTACAAGAGTTCGGCTCGGCGATGACGAAGGACACATGCATGGCTGTCTTTTATACTTCAAGAGGTTTAGCGAGCCTGACACAGTAGCCCCGTTTCCATGACACTTCTGAATCCGGATTAGCTCCGAATCCGGATTCAAACGACCATGGAAACGGCACATTTCGCGTTGGGGGATCGGATCGGGTAATCCGGATTCAAAAAGAAGATTAGAGAGGCCGATCCCACTTTGGCAGCATATGGCAGCACTATTCCCTTTGCGGCAGGCTGCGCCGCCGCCATTTTGAACTGAGCGTTTCGGCGCCAGTTTTGGTCTGCGGTTTATGTTTGCTGCAATAATTGGGATAAATTTTCTTAACCAATTGTTACAAAGCACGGCAGAAACTTACATGGTCGCAAGAGAAGACGACAGACGACACTACACACTCAGCACACCCACGTCCACCCTCCCCGAGCGGCACCGCGCGACACTAGGGGACGCGCCAAGGTCGCGCCGTCTCCCCTACCCGCCGCGGCGGGGACCCTCGCCGCCGGCCGTACAGTCTTTAACACTGACACCGTGGTCGCTGAATCCCAGTCGGTAGTCTCTGCGCACAAACGGTGGCACAGATCCCTGAAAAGACACAACTTACCGCTTGATTCGCATTAGCTTGAGAACGTTATGAAGGGAATTATGAAGTAAATCGCCGCAGCGCGCCAGTTACGTCTACCAATCCCGGATTAGAGAAGCCGATCCGGATCGGCCAATCCCGGTGCGAATCCCGTTTCGGGAGGGATCGGTCATGGAAACGGCACTGCTGATCCGGATTCGCCGATCCGGATTCGCCGATCCGATCCTGTCCGTAGTGTCATGGAAACAGGGCTATTATCTGCTATCAAGATATTCAAACACTATGGACTACGTTCTTCTCGGAAAGATCCAGTCAGATAGAATTGAAGGACATTTCGGATATCTGCGGAAACTGTCTGGGGGAAATTATTGGTCAAGCGTCCGTCAATTCCTAGAAAATGAGGCGGTGATCAGGACGAAAGGCCTAGTCTGGTGGTCAGGCTTTACCGTTGCCGAAATCAAAGGCAGAATGAGAGGACCGAGTCAGAAGCGCCAACAAGACGACTCCTTGTTAGCTCAGGAGCTAGCAGCATTGGTAGCGGAGGCAACCGAGTCCCACGACCTGGAAGACAGCACCAAAGCTGCACTGGGACACATTGCCGGCTACCTAGCGCGCTCGGCCACAAGGAACAATAAGTGCGGATGCTGTGCACAGATACGGTCAGATACGAATTGAACATGCCGGCCGGCGTGAGGCCGAAGAAAGCACCCCTTCCCCGGCGCATTCTTGCGCTGATATGGCCTGTAGCCTGTAGCTGCGATTGAAGTTGTACACCCAGATGCTCTGTCTCTTGTCTAAGAGACAACGTCTGACCACATAAGACCCATCAGGGCACCTGAGCCAGTAGTTCTATTCCAAATATAAAACAATGACTTTTTGTTAAGTGAGGGTTCGTGTGGACGAATTCTAGCCTAGAGCTCACTGAGAAAGTTGTAACAATGTCAAGCAATTTTTGCAGATTTCGCACGTTATTTGACATCAACAGCAGATCGTCTGCATAGGCCACTACGGGGATGTGATGCCCATGTACCGACGGGCCCAGTCCGCTGTCATCAAGCTGCTGGATCAGTGGCAGCAGGAACAAGTTAGTAAGGCAGGGTGACAAGAGAGCTCCTTGTCTCACCCCTCGGCGTACATCGAATGTGTCTGAAAGCGCTCCACCGAATCGGACTAGCGCTGTTAAATGTGTGTACCAGTACGCAAGGAGAGCCCAGCTCCGCGGAGACAGATAGTCGTTTGCCCTCAGTAGGACGCCAGAGTGCCATATGCGGTCGAAACATTTTCGGTCGTCCAGATTGGCAACAAACAAGGCGCATTTACGAGACAGATAATACTGTGCTGTCTCCTGTACAAGCATGGTTGCCTCTCTTGTGCCGCGCCTAGATAGGAAACCGAACTGAAGCTCAGACGGGCGGAATTTGGTGCCTAACTCTTCGAGCAAAATCAACTCTAGTAGTTTAGAAACTGTGCATACGAGAGAGATTGGTCGGTAGCTGTCCGCGCAGTTGGGGTCAAGGTCATTTTTCTTTATCAGCGGCACAACTGTGCTTTTCGTAAAACTATCTGGCACACACATTTCGTTTAGGCATGCGGTTAGAAGGATGCTGAGAGCCTGCAGGAGGACTGGAGAGGACCCGTTCAGGAGGTGTTCTGCCGAGACTCCGTCGGGGCCAGGAGACGCGTCACGATTCAACTGTGGTAGCAGACGCGCGACTTCCTCGGCAGAAATTCGCTTACCGGGACCCGGGTAAGCTCGTGCTTCATCCATTAAAGCCAGAACTCGCCTATGCACTCCCTCCTGCTCTGATGAGAGTGTCTCATCGTCGGTGTGAATAAGACCGAAATGGTCTCTGAAGTCCATCGCTGTGAGCGTGGAGCGCGGGCTAGCTGAACCACGGCGTGCGATTTCCACGCGCCGCCAGAATGCCCTGATCTTTCGATCACGACGTAGCGCCGACAGAATGCGGGCACCAGTGTCAGCCTTGGAGCGCGCCGCCTCTGAACGCGCTCGTCTATATGCTCGACGTGCTGCTCGGAAACAATCATGCAACACGGTATTCCGCGGTTGATTAGCTTCAGTCCACAGGCAGTGCCAGAATCGGGCCCTGTCACGGGCGGCTGATGCCGCAGGAGTCCACCAGGACTTAGGTGGCTTCCAGCCTCTAGAGCATCCAACATCGGCAGTAGCCTCATGAATGGAAGCTGTCAGCTGTCTGTCAAGTTCGTTTGCCGTGGAGCAGTGAGGGATACGCGCTGACAGCAGATCCGCGAGGCGTCTGCAGTAAGCATCATTCCTTTCATCGCTGCTCCAGTCTAACACTACACGGTGGCGGGAGTAATCATCTCGAGCTTTGGGTGCAAAAAGTGTGTGGCCAACTGGGAGAGACAGTACACAGCACATTGGCAGATGAGGACTGAGGTTATCAGAACACGGAGAAAGTATTTTGCACGATAGGAGTTTGCTGCCGACAAATGAGTGGGGCACAGCAATGTGATCTATGTGGGTTTGATGTCCTCCTCGCTGATAGGTGAAAGTCTCAGACTGCTTAAAACAAAATTCGGCAACGATTAGATCCTGGAGATCAAGCAGCCGCTGCATTTCCAGACTGAAGGCATTGAAGCCGCGAAGCTGGGTCCAACTTGCCGGCCGCTGGGACAGTGGCAGCCGAGGGAGAGGGCAATTAAAATCACCTACCAGCACGAGGTGCGTAACAGCTCGATAAGCGCACATTAAAACCTGCAGGCTCGCACATGTATCACGATACTTATCTAGTTGCTCGAAAGACCCACAAAAATAAGGCATATAGCAACCAATAATGATTAAAAGTGGCCTAACGCCAGCGTTCACCTGTACCCCCAGCAATCGTGAGTCTCCAGATTGCTCGAAAGAGGTCTGGCTGACGAAAGAGGTCGAAAGAGGTCTGGCTGACACTGATCATGGTGCTGCCACGAAAAACCGCCGCTGGTCTGTCGTTGCTGCTGCAGCTGAAGCCCCTGCATTTGCGGCTGTTGCGGAGTTGGTGGTGGTGGTGGTGGTGGTGGTGGTGGTGGTGGTGGAGGCGGCGGCGGCGGGGGCGGCGGCGGCGACGACGGCGGTGGTGGTGTTGGAAGAAGCCCGTGCCGAGTCTGGCACTGATACGGGCAGGCAGGCACGGGAGGAGCCTGCCAGGGCTGGGTTCGCTCTAGCCACTGCGGTTGTGCCAGCTGCTGCTGCGCATGCAGCCCCTGCCATTCAGCTGGCTGTAGAACTGGTCTGGTCTGGTTGGGAGACTGGCATGCGATATGTCGACGACACATTCGTCCTGTGGGACCATCGCGAGGACATAACACCGTTCCTAGACCACCTCAACAGCCTCCGACCCTCCATCTAATTCACAATGGAAACAGAAGTCGACAACAAACTTTCATTCCTTGACGTCCAAGTGGAGAAATCTGAGGAAGCATTCAGAACATCGGTCTACCGCAAACCAACAGCGACCGACCGCTACCTCAACTTCAAGTCACACCACCCAGACACAGTCAAGAAAGGTATCGTCAGATGCCTGCAGACCCGAGCCACCAACATCTGTGGAGACGAAGCAGCCAGAAAGATGGAAATGTCACGCCTTACCAGCACCTTCAGAAGAAACGGATACCCAACGAGCTTCATGAAACACAAACCCAGGGAAGCATCCCAACAACAACCAAGTGATAAACCCATCGCGACAGTATCCCTCCCATACAACAGAGGACTATCAGAGAAGCTAAGGCGAATCTGCGGAACATACACCATCAGGACGGTGTTCAAAAGCACCACCACCCTCCGCAGGTCACTCACAAAGGTCAGACCGCCAACCACCAAGGAGCAAACAAAGAACTGCATATACGATATCCCGTGCAGCTGCGGCAGGTCATACAAGGGCGAGACTGGCCGCCCACTGGCGGTCAGGCTCGAAGAACACAGGAAGGCCACCCTCCGAGGCGAAACACTGAAATCCGGTGTGGCGGAGCATGCATGGTCTGAAGGAGATCACAGACCTGCTTGGGATGATGCCACCATCATCGACAAGGAGCCACACTGGAAAATCAAAAAGATCAAGGAAGCCGCACACATGGCGCTGGCCAGCAACCCCATCAGCAAGCCAAGCGTTGACGTCAGCCCAATATGGCTCCCACTACTAAGGAAATCACAAAAACATCTGGGGGATAAATGAAACCAAGTTCCCAGCTCCATAACGATGTCTGCCTCGATAGAGGAGTGGTTAGAACCGTGGAATATCACCGGGGAACCCGAGTTCGATTCCCGCTGACTACAGGAGTTTCCGAACGGTATGACGCGTACGGCGCAACGCCACCAACATCTAGGTCCTTCAAGAACACCTGAGGACGGCCGGAGAAGTTGCCGACGGCCGAAACGTGAAACTAACATCTCATCTGAAGACGGGGACGAAAGTCCGACAACTAACATCAGTGAGTGTCCGTGACCCGATGTTTATGCCCCTGAGGTCATCTTAGGTCACGAATAGTGGTGTCAATCGGTTACCAAAATTTCGGTATACCAATACCGAACCGATACCGACTCGGTATTCGGTATTATATACCAAAAGCGTTTAGTATTTTGTCGGTATTATGAAAATCAACTACTGCCATAAAAGATTTCAAAGCATTTTTGATAAACCTTCTGAACTCAAATTTGAATTGCTAAATGATACTGGATGAAGAAAAAACGGCAAACATGACACATTTCTCCCAAATGCATGATGTCCTAACAAATGGGCAAACACATTAACTGTAATATCAAATACATCAGACTACCAATGTTAAATGGCAACTTATCATGATCAGTGTTAGCAAATTCCAATACCATGAGGATAATTATCTTACAAAGAAAGCCAATGTGCAAGACATAAGCATGAATAAATGTTTAACTCACTGTATGCTGGAAAACATGCTTTAACTACCTTTCTCAAAATTTCCAAAGCATTTATTAGCAACAAATTTGACTTTGTTTTGAGGAGTCTGTGATTGATCTTGACCTTGTCTTGCTCTCCATTTCACTGCAATGCAAGTACAGTGGATCTTATTAGGATCTCCAGACGTAACTAGATGGCGTTGAGCCTTAGTCGAGTCCATGTCAAATTCAAGGAGAGGTCACTACCGAGCTGGGCCCGTTGGGGAGGTGGGCGGGGAGGGGGGGGGGGGGCGGGTGGCGAGGTCACTGTGCGGGTGACCTGTCAAACAGCCCCGGCGCGGTGGGGCACTGCCGCAGGCAAATGGCCCACTCCAGTGTTGTTCCATATCGCGGTAGTGGGCCGGGCGGCCGGTTAGCTTGGCAGCTTGGAAGGAAAGGATAATGAGGCATGGTTTTGCTGTGGCCGGTTCACCTACTGTTACTTATGATGCACCCAGAGTAATGCAAATGTCGCGTTGATAATGCAGCTGGCAATGGAATGCTAGCGAATGCTCCGAGCGCCTAGCTATAAGGATTAATATTATCTATGTCTCCTGAAATTTTCATTGAATATAATTCAAGCACTAGAAAGATCGTATTCGTTCCCCAGTTTTTTGACCGGCTGGCGTTTCTTGCGTAGAGCGCCCTTGGGCAAATATTTAGGTATAACGCAGGTGATTTTTTTTTGCTGGTAAGACGCCTTTAGGGTCAAATCAAGCAGTGGCGGCGGAACACCTTTAATGAAGTGGGGGCACTGCCGACTTTTGGTCCCATTCTTTCCATGCAACGCCCATAGGGCTAATGTTAAAATGCCAAAAATCAAGCGGGGGCACGGTGCCCCGATGCCCCCCCCCCCCGTTCCGCCACCACTGAAATAAAGTCGCTAAGAGATGATGAGGAAAAGTGGACGAACGCCACAATTCTGTGCATGAAGTCTCGAGTTATAAAAAGCTAAAAGTTATTATACGTGTAAGCTAAAAAAACAATAAGATCAGTTAATAAAAATATTTGACCCGAAATTAACTTCTGTTTTGTCTTACCATGATTGCATGTATGACCCCAGTCCTGCCTGGTTCAACTCGGCCCAACCTGGTTCGGCTCCCTCTTTTTTTTATATAAATTTGGCCCGAACCTTTTGAATGGAAGGAATCACAAGGACAGAGTCCCCGCTAAGCTGAGCTTGTCAAGTGTTGACCCTGCCATCTACCCTCCGATCAAGCAATTCCTGGTCCATTGCAGACTATGGTTTTGAGGTTTAGTCTATGGCAAAATGGTCTATGGTTTAGAGTCCAAATTTTAACGTGCGCACATAGCCGCGCACGGCCGGTCCCCTCACTGACTTCGCCTGGCAGCGGGCTGCCACCAACCACAACCATACCCGTCAGGAGGCTAAAAAAACTCAAGCACACGTCGTGTTTCGAACCCGGACTTTTGCAACCGGGACGTGCGCATTCACCACATGGCACATGGAGTCTAACGCTCTACCGACCAAGCTACCGGGACGGACATTTACCTCGGGGTTTCGCCTCGTGACATTGACAGACGTCAGACACTTTGGCCGAACTTTAGCCGAAATACTGAGCAAGCTGCGCAGGGCGATAGGTGCTCGTAGCGTTGAGGTTGGGTAACCTGTGAGCTGAACGCGATGTCGTGAGTTCGAGCCCCACTCCCGGGTCTGGTTTTATCTAGACACTACCAAACCCTTTCCTTCTACTGCAACACAGCTAAGCACGATGACATCTTTCCCCAATATCCTCCCCAAAAGTCAAAATTATCGCTTATAAACGTTTAGCTAAATTTCATTTTTAGGAAAATATTTTTGGTCATTTGTCTGGAGCCATTTCAACTCTTTTTTCTTTTCTGATTCTTTTCGACCCGATAAAACCCACCAAAACTGAACGTGCCAAATGAAAAATATCGAACTCAAATAACAGTTTAGAAAAGCCTCATCATGCATCATGAAAAGCATCATGCAACTATCGACTGAAAAGTTGCATGCTATGAATACGTCCTAGATTTCAATTATCATTGTTCAACATTTTGGCTGGAACTGACGCTACCTCTGGCTTGCCCGTTTGTTTGAGATAATGATTCCCTTCAGTCGCGTTCTTGCCGGTTCCACATGAACAGGATACTGCACCATACCGGAGTGAACGCACCCGCAACCATCATCCCCTCCCCTCAGCCTCGGCGCAGTGGCGGGCGGCCCTGGGCGGCCACTCCCGGCGCTACGCACGCCCCATGCGTCGTGATACCGCGTCACTCCCCCTCCCTCCTTCCCCCACAATGACCGGTGACCTCACTTCCCTCGGGATTTGGACTCGCCCTACCCCGACCGTAGCGCCACGTGGTGGCTCTGGAGATCTTAAATAGACCCACTGTACATTATCAAACACCCTGTTTTATACAGCACTAGCTTCACCATTATCATCTAATATTGAAGGCAGCATTTGTCACTTCATCATCACCCCACAAATCTTCAACTTCGCTAAACTTCAAAAAGCCTCTGTAGTGAGCGATCCTGTCATGATCCTGTAGATAATTAATTTTTTTTAATTAGTATTCTCTTTCCTGCTCTCCTCAACAGATACCTATAGATTGCTAGCAATGTAATCAAAAGCATTCCTAAAATATAATTGGTTTTTGGCTTGATTCGCACACAGCAGTTTCCAAACTGAACACATCTAAAAACATTTCAGTGTCGCAGCTGCGCCAAGTACCGATGTGCTCAATAGCTAATTGAAAATGACTGAACAACTTTGTTTTTCTGGTTCTTCATTTTTCGGCAAAAGCGCCCTACAATCTTTCTTGAATTAATTTTAAGATGTCAAAATATATGCAAGGAATTTTGACTTAAGTGGACTAAAGCAAAAAAGAAAAGAAAAACTTTATTCTATACAGTTATGTGCCTAAATCACGCCTAAATGCAAATGGCCGCCGCCATAGTGGAAGAGATGACACGTGACATGTGTCGATGCTTCCGTAAAATTATGGACATTTTACTTAGCTTTCATCGCGATATTAGTACAGTGGTGTCTGCTGTCTATCAGTGTGCCTCGTAGGTAATTATTTTATCAAGTTTTGTTGTGTTAAATATTTGTTTGTGAAGAAAAATTGGCTGCGTCAGTATCGTCACCAATCGCCATGCTACTTGGGTTGAACCGTGGTTGAACTGTAGGTATTTTGGGTTTTGTTTACATTAATGGTGTAGCCCATCATTGTCAATTGGGTCACCACTTTTGGATCATGATAACACACTTAACCCTGTCTTGACCGGGCTGGAATTGAATGACTTGAAATGAAAGAACGTTTGATGGTTCAGTTCAGGGTTCAAGTTATTGTTTTAACACCTCATGCAGATGACTTGAATCCACATCCCAGCTAAATAACTGACCTGAATATTTGTTAATAGTTACAAAATACAGTTATAAATGTTTTTTTTTTTACAATGCAAATAATTAAGAGATTGCCTGATTTGTTTTTGTTACCTTATTTTAAAGTATTAGGTATCTTTCAAGGCTTACCTATCATATGTCTTGACAAAGTTTGAAGCATTTGTTTGATAATTCCCTGATTTCGGTATCTAGTCGGTATTTCTCCCTATTTCTGAAAATCGGTTCGGTTTTGGTATACTCTCAGTGGTTTTGGTCGGTATCGGTTTGGTATTGGTTTCCAAAATTTCTGAAATTGACATCACTAGTCACGAATGGTATCTAACAGTTTTTCGCAAACAACTTTTGATAGAGGCATGCTAGAGCGATGAAAACGCCTTAGATGTGTTCAGCTCGACGATACGGATCGACTGATATGCAACATGACCGTTTCCGGTCAGGTCATGACCTTGACCTGAGGTCAAATTTTCAAGTTGACCTTTCAAGGTCAAATTATAGTTCATTCGATGCGTCTTGACAAGAGGAACACGATGCCGGTAAAAGTAAGCTCGTACAAGGCTTGGATCAAAAGTTATTGCAGAAAACTGTTTCCGAAAAATCGGCTATTTTTGCAGTTTTTGCCCCCTGCAGGCAAAACCGTTGACGTTAGGTCAAGTCTGAGGGAATTAATCAGAAAGGGCGCTAATAGGGCTATTGAATGCGCTTTTCAGCGGCGCTGTAGCTCTATTGGTTCCTGAGTTATGCGTTGGCTTCTTGGAAATTGTCGACATTCGACCTGGAAATTGGCGAAATTTTGCCTTCAATGACCTCTGGTGACCTGACCTTTGACCTGACCAAAAAATTGACTGAAGTGATTTCGTCATTATTTTTGACGCTCTTTCGAACGCCCCCCCCCCCCCCAAATTGATTCCCCCCCCCCCCTCCAGCCGAAAATCTCTGGCGACGCCAATGGCTGTTATTATGATGTGGAGAGGTAGAGTGTGTTGTCGTTGTGGTGTGAGCAGTTCCAGTCTGCTGGTGGTATATTCGCTGACACTCGCTTGGCTGGTAGGTGCAGCGGGAGCTGCAGCGGCGCGGCGCCGTCCGCGCTCTGACAGCCCTCTGTGAGCGCTTCGCCGCCACACCTCCCGATCGGCTGCTGGAGCTCTCGCTGGTGCAGCTGGACGCAGCGCTGCCTACTGAGGAGCGCGCCGTGGAGAGACTGGTCAGCGCGCTGCAGGTCACAGAGGTGATCGTGCCGTCACTGCACGCCGCTGTCGCCCAGCAGGTACGCTGTGCTGCAACTGTAGGGCTGTGGCGGCCAAAGGTATTTGTGGATTGATGTGCAAAATTTAATCGCAGGGCTCATCTCTAGAATTTTTGGGCCTCTTTACTTCTCAAAGTGATTGTCATTGATTTATGAATGGTGAGGCATTACCTATACACATTACACAAGGTCAGACATGTGCATGGGGCATTTCACGTCAAATCAAACACCGAAATCCGTCATCCCCTCTGATTTTTCTGAAAATTTGTAGGCTGACAGGGCATAGTTCAAAACTGAGTTACGTCTAATGTTTTCGAAACTTGATGACGTATCACTGAGATATATAGGTCATCGAATATAGCCAAAAATGCTACAATGTTCTTTAAGTTTCTCAGTGCTTGTGCGAGGATCATATTAAAGCATTTTGATAAATGATTAATGACCTTACCCTCGTAGTTTGAAAAAGTTAGATCAAAACACTTGTTTATTAATAATTTCGAGCACAGCTCTTCATCAGAATACAAAGCTAAAAATGCTTTTTAGCTTTGTATTCTGATGAAGAGCTGTGCTCGAAATTATTAATAAACAAGTGTTTTGATCTAACTTTTTCAAACTACGAGGGTAAGGTCATTAATCATTAATCAAAAATGCTACACATTAACTTTTAAATGTCTATAACTCTGGTTCTTTTTCTGGTATCGAAATGATATTAACAGGGTGTCGTAGGCAATTGATAAGGCCTTTATTTTTTGTTATAAAATTAAATTGAAGTGTCATTGCAAGTTAAACCTCCTAACTTTTAAGGTCAGGTCACCAGGTCACTTTGAATTACCGAACCTCAAGTCACTTTTTTGCAACTTTGTCACCGTGCCAGACCTACAGTAGTTGTCGGAGGCCTTTAAAAGTCGCAGGATGCTATAAAGTCAATAGTAGCTACAATTTGTATATCTCGGAATTTTGATATCGATGACCTAAGGTCAGGTCAATTTCTCAACCTCCCCATTATAAGTCAATGGGGGGAAAATTTTTTACCACTACCACTAAAACTTTACCTGTTTTTACTACTAAAACGGGTCGGAATGGCCCCGTAAACCATACATGACTTCATATACGATCAACCCTCACTACTTTGAGGTCTGTTTTGCTGTTGGGCAGCTGCAAGGTCATGTGACGTCACCAAAGGTTTTTTTGCCAATAACTCCGTACAGGAACAAGATACAGCCACGCGGATGGTCTCATTGTGTTCAGCTCGTCAAGGCGCATCGAATGACCTCGAGGTCACGTGACCTGAGGTCAACCTTTGATCTTGACCTTTCGAGGTCAACATATATATCATTCGATGCGGATTGACAAGAGGATCACGATGATGCCCTTAGTTTGTTCCTATCTTGACTAGTTCGAAAGTTATTCGAGAAAAACTCTCCATATCTAGCGCCGCCATTTTGACTTTTGACCCCTGTGACGTCATCTTTGACCTGACCTGAAAATGACCTAAGTAAAAATTGTAGACCTTGTCCGTGCGTATCCCATGCCGTTTACCGCATGTCGCTATCTTGCTTCGTTCTCGAGATCTCAGAGGGGCGGTCATCCGCCCCCCCCCCGTCGGTACGAAGTTGGCGCAGACTCCCGTCGGTGCGCGGGTTAAAACAGCAAAATCTAAAAAGCAAAAAAAAAAACACGCCACCTTCGATTTGGCTAATTTTTACATATTATGTCCGCCAGATTGGTCCTAACTATCTGTGAAAAAAATGGAGTCGGCCATTCATTACTCTAGCAGCAAACGCCGTTTCCATGCATCAACATCACGCAACCGCTCGTGACCTTGAAAGACTGCTGGTGTGTGAAAAAAATCCCTGTGTGGGGCGTAACTGCCGAGTGCCTGGCCCTTCCAATTCATTATGAAGGCTACTAAGCATAAATGACATAAATTTTAGCTCGAATTATATCATAGAGCCTAATTCCTTATCCCTTGACATTGACGACAGAATGGTGCACGAAGTCACTGAGTAAGTATGAACTTACGGAAAAGACTTCCATCACGACGATGAGCAAAACGAATGACTCTTCTGCTCTCTGTGGGAGTCAAGACATGCTACATACCTGCTTGTGTGTACACTTTCTTAAATGAATGATTGCTGATATCCCATGAAATGAAATGCTGATGCCCCAAACTCTGCAAGAACGGAAATGCATAGTAATCGTAGTCAAGCATTCACGTTACGTAATAATTGTGTCTCAGGCAAATGGTATTTCGCGGTGAATTTTGAGTCGTGTGGAAATGCATTTTATGAATGAAATTCAACTAATGCATTATTATGCAAAGATCATTGACCTATCATTGACCTCGGTACTAATAGAGGTCAATGGCAAAGATATAGCTACGAAAATCTTAACCCGCGAGTTGCTGGGGGGGGGGGGGGGAGCGTTAAACGCCCCCACTTTTTTCGCCGGGCCATAGCATAACAAATTTTGGTACCTGTAGGGAATTGATTGAAGTCTATTGTGACAAAGTTTCAAAAAAGTCAGTCGGAAAATTTTTGAGATATCGAGGTATTAATGACGTCATAATTTCTGAGTTTTCGACCAAAAACGGCATATGTTCAAAAAATCATATAAAATCACAGAATAGACATACAGACATGCCGTAAACGCCATTAGACTGCCAATACCATGAACAATCAAATGGCTATCTTCGAGTATTGATTATCGTTCCGCATTTTCCAAAATCTTGAACTAAATCTGGGCAATTTCTCGTGACCATTACACATGCATTTCTTAAATTCAAGTTTTTGAGCCAAACACGTATAGTCTCTCTTGAAAGTATCGCGTCCTGGGCTGCGGCGGCTCAGCGAACTATTCCATTCAGTTTGAGGACCCCAGTAGTGAGGTCATGGCCTGTATCATGAAAAGGACGGTGTAACACGATTATACGACAGCGGTAGAAGGAAAACTGCTATATGACGCAGGCACCAGCGGCTGACAACTGGGTTAAAACAGGTTGAGGCTGACCAGAGGTCATGCTCGTATCGCTCTCCATTGACCCCGTCCCCCGCCCCAGGCGGATACCGGTGCCTCTTGGGCTTACCAGCCGGGCGCTCATTGGTCTGCCTTAGTGGGCGCCAATCACTAATCACTCAGTGTGCGTGACACGTAAAATCACAATGAATCAAAGTTCCGCCATAACCTTACTGTGATAAGGCCTCCTGAATGACGTAAACAGGTTATGAGGGGGGGGGGCTGGTATCTAATAAGCTTTTAAAAAGAACAAATCAAACTGTTTTTATTTTGAACAAATCAAAATAAAAGCATGCGACGGCCTGTGCATGCGTTTTGTGAAGTTGTGTTGGGACTCGCTGTGTCATGTCGTCACGCACATTGTTAACTCCAGTCTTGCCTCGCACAATGTACCAGCGGCGTGGAAAGTAACTTACGTTCATCCGATCCAGAAGAACTCTAAGTCAACTGAACCCTCCAACTACAGACCCATATCTATACTGCCGACTATCGCTAAGATCACGGAACGTGTAGTTTATGAACAGCTGTCTTCATACTTCACTTCACATGACCTGTTCTCTTCTCACCAGCACGGCTTTAGGGCACATCATTCAACCGAAACAGCACTATAGTCTGTTCCATATCAAGCTTGCA
This sequence comes from Amphibalanus amphitrite, assembly GCF_019059575.1. Lineage (NCBI taxonomy): Eukaryota > Metazoa > Arthropoda > Thecostraca > Balanomorpha > Balanidae > Amphibalanus > Amphibalanus amphitrite. The sequence goes on from NW_024882556.1 coordinate 202,943, forward strand.
GTCGGAGTTTCTTCGGCAGATCGCTCCTCCGCTCAAAATTTGCGTCTTAAAACGTAAGAGCTGTATATACAGAAATCACGCACTGCTTTCAGCAGGGCACTTCGGCTGCAAACTTGAAACGGAACAGAGTATAGTCACTATCTCTGATCGAATTTTAGAAGCCATAGATCGACGCGAAATCGGACTTCTCTGTTTGTTGGACATGTCAAAGTGTTTTGATGTAATTCCGCATGACCGCCTGCTCTGGAAACTCCATCTGTATAACGTGGACACTCGATGGTTCAGCAGCTATCTATCAGACCACTACCAGCGAGTCCTGATTCAGACACCAGATGGCGAACGAGTCACATCACAGCCGCTACTGAACCCGATCGGAACCTACCAGGGATCGGCCCTGGGCCCACTCATGTTCTCCGTCTATGCGCTCGATCTGCCTCTGCACAGGCATGACTCGCTTCCACACGCATGACTGTCAGGTGGCAGTGTTTGGACGACCCAATGACAGTGCCGCCCTTGTCCGGTCGATGGAGCTCAACTTAGACTCGCTTTCGAAATGGTTCTGCAAAAATGGCATGAAAATTAACGCAGACAAAACTCAACTCATAGTATTTGGCTCACGACAAATTCTGAAACAACTACCCACCATCTCCGTTCATTTCATGGGATCCACCGTCACCGGCTGCCCCAGTTTGAAGAACCTGGGAGTAGTTTTCGACCAGCAAATGACGTTCGCTTCACATGTTGACGATGTCGTTCGGCGCTGTACCGGCATGCTCGTCGGATTGAGTCACTGTCGCCATAGCCTGCCGCGGCAGGCGCTTGTAACGATCGTGGAGGCGCTGGTTGTATCGGTGTACTTTTGCAAGTACCAAGTGCTTTTGCGAGCACCAAGCAAGTACCAAGTACTTTTGCAGTACCAAGCAAGTACCGTTAAGTGGGGCTATTTGAGACGGTGGGGCTATTTGAGACAGTATTTAAAATCGCTATAAAATGAAGAGCGTTTGATTTTTATGTGATATTTTTGCTCAGGAAGGTGTGGAATCGAGCAGTAAATCGCCTGAGCAAAAATTAAGCAAAAAGTTCAAACGGTTTTTATTTTATAACAAATTTTAAATACTGTCTCAAATAGCCCCACCTTACGGTACCACTTTTGCAAGTACCGAGTACTTTGGCAAATGCCAAGCAAGTACCAAGTACTTTTGCAAGTACCAAGCAACTACCAAGTACTTTCCCAAGTACCAAGCAAGTACCGAGTACCTACTTTTGCAGCCTGAACAGGTTTTTCGCGATTATCAGCTTCTAGAAAGCCGATCGCCACGGGACAAACACTATTCGACCCCAAATTTTCCCCCGAACCATTTTATGGCCAAAGCGACGCGGAGCGAGCGCAAGACATCTTGTTTTTATCTATTTGTCTCGGCCGCCACATTGGTGACCCCGACGTGATCGTTCTTTATCTTATAACAGTAAATTATTGATCTTCAAGATTTTATTTATCTATTCGATGTCGACGTCTGTCCTTCGACGCGACATCAAGAATAAGAATGAGGAAATGTCAATCATCGAAACGAAAACGACATACTTCTTCATGACAAGAAAGCATCCGACCAAAACGATCACCTGAATAACAGCCGGTCAGATTTCGGGCCGCGCCGCAACCACGCCGCGCTGCCTCCCTCCGCACCGGTTCCTCAAGCTCGCTTCTCCCAAGAGCGGCTCCGCTAACTTGTGGCCTAACCAAGGTGGATCCAGGCCGCGCTGAGCCACGCCGCCTGCTCCATCGCGGTGCTTCTTATCTTCTTACCTACCTATCTACATACCCAAGCGTTCGTCAACGACATGAACCTATACGTCGCCGCGAAACGCAGAACACAAGTCAGCGAGTCGCAAGTCGCCGTCGCCGGAGTTTCCGGGCTGCGCCGTTTTATCGCCGCTCCCGTCCGACGCGGCAGGCGCTGTGCCACCATTAACCCGCGCCCTGCTGGGGGGGGGGGGTGTTTGAACACCCCCCTTGTGGTTTTTCGCAAATATCTCTAAAACGGCGCCGTTTTTGGTACACCTTATCATACATCAATTCTACACATGTTGTGAAAATTTCAGACCAAGGTCATTCAAGGTCAGGTCACCAGGTCACTTGAAGTGACCTCACCTCATAAAAAGTTTCAATGTCTGTCATAGCTACACCGAGTGACCGATCGCTTTGAAACTCTCAGCGATTGCTAAGAGCAATAGGATGTGCAGAATGTATATCTCAGAATTTTGATATCGATGACCTAAGGTCAGGTCAATTTTGCGACCTCCCCATTATAAGTCAATGGGAGAAAATTGAAATGCGCCTCTTTTGGACGAAAGACATTATAAACACTCCCAAACACCGAATTACAAGTGGTTGAGACACAATGAACATGAAAATGGTGTCCGTGACCCCTGTTTATGCCCTGAGGTCATCTTACGTCACGAATGGTATCTAACAGTTTTTCGCAAATAACTTTTGATAGAGGCATGCTAGAGCGATGAAAACGCCTTATATGTGTTTAGCTCGACGATACGGATCGACTGATATGCAGCATGACCCTTTCCAGTCAGGTCATGACCTTGACCTGAGGTCAAATTTTCAAGTTGACCTTTCAAGGTCAAGTTATAGTTCATTCGATGCGTCTTGACGAGAGGAACACGATGCCGGTAAAAGTAAGCTCGTGCAAGGCTTGGGCCAAAAGTTATTACAGAAAAACTGTTTCCGAAAAAATCGGCTATTTTTGCAGTTTTTGCCCCCTGCAGGCAAAACCGTTGACGTTAGGTCAAATCTGAGAAAATTTCTCAGAAAGGGCGTTAATAGGGCTATCGAATGCGTTTTTCCGCGGCGCTGTAGCTCCATTGGTTCCCGAGTTATGCGTTGGCTTCTTGGAAATTGTCGACATTCGACCTGGAAATCGGCGAAATTTTGCCTTCAATGACCTCTGGTGACCTGACCTTTGACCTGACCAAAAAATTGACGGAAGTGATTTCGTCATTATTTTTGACGCTCTTTCGAACGCCGCCTTCCGCGTATCGCTACGTGGCCCAGGAGCCGAGTTAGAAGGGGGGTGTTCAAACACCCCCCCCCAGCAGGGCGTGGAAATCCAGGACCCCCAGCCGGGCGCAGGTTAACAAGAGCTGGTCTTCGCCCATTCTGCATGACAATTTGTGATCGATTTTGTTTAGCAATTTACTATATCTTACTTTCTAGCTCCGCTCTGGGGCGGGGAGTGTTGTGGCGAGTTCGTACTTCCTTTTATTAGAGGTCTTTGTTCCTATTTTATCACGCCTTATTTGATTCATGTTTATTTTTTTATTGTTGCTGCGCTAGTGAAAAGCAATAGTTTTTTTTTGCTCAGAAAACCGAGTCAACGTCGATGTTGGAAATTGTTTTTAGTTCAGTGTGCGACCTACTCTCAAACTGTTATGTTCTTTACAAGATACCTATAAGAAACAGGTAGGTCCGATGTTTTGAGTAAAGCCCACGTAAAGCCCTGGTGACGTCACTGACATTTCTTATATGGAGAATTTCGCCCATAAGAAAAATATTTTACATACGAAAATTTGTTATTCATTCGGAAAAAATACATTCTATCAATTTCATCATGAAACTTATATAATTTAATTAAAAAACCTGAAATCCTTTGAGTGCTTGTCCCAACCCCTGCTATACCTTTGGTCACGTGACTTCCATGATAAACTTTGCGTTTTGCAATGTTATGACTTAAACAGAAGCAATAAATGTTACAAGCGTATTATTTATGATGTTTTAGGCAGCAATCGTATAATAACATCCTTGAATTATATACATTTTGCTTAAAAGAGGTCACGTGATGTTACCAGATTGTGCTCGGACAGCATCTTCTTGAACTTCGATTTTGAGTACTTTTTACCTTCATTGAGTCCTAATAACGGACGTTTTTAGTTATAAAATGAAGCAATGAATCTATTGAGGGCAAAATTTAATCATTTTTGCACTTTCAAGCCGGGCTATCCTGGCATGAACTTCGGCCGGTTTGTGTGTGAAGCCTATGGTGAAGGGAAAACTTCACGCCCGGCTGACGTCACAGACCTCGGCTACCAAATCGTGTCCGGTGGGGGTCGGTTCTTTATTTCCGTCTCAATATAATTATATCATTTTTATCTATTTGTCTGGGCCGCCACAATATCTCCGTCCGTGATGTTGCAAAAGATGCCAATGGTGCTTAACAATTTACAAAATGATCCCCTCTAAATATTTGTAGACCACTGCATCGAAATTATCGCCAAATTAACGAGCTAGAGCCTCGTCAAATATGCTATGTAAACCGGGTTATTAGAATTGTGGCAGGAATTGGGAGATTCGCGCCGGCCGGCCGCCTCTGGAGCAGGGACTTTTTGTAGCCCTCTGCACAGTAGCAGCTGCGGGGCCATGCACCTTAGGACCTTATACCTTAGACCTGACTTATGTCCCATGACAAAGTGGCCCTCCTTAGCAGCTGCAGATACCTATTGGGCAGTGGCACTCCAATCGTTTTGAAAAAAAAATGGGCACCCTGATGGGATGACTGAACTGTTTGCTTTGTTGCATCGGCAGGCGCTGCGTCGTCTGGGTCGATTGCGCGAGTTTCTGGGCAGCCAGTTCAAGTCTGTGCGGCACATGGCGGCCCGATGCATGGCCGCTTACGCCCGGCTGGACCTGCATGCCACGCTGACCTCGGTGGTGCGACACGTTCTGCCGCTGCTGGGTAAGTGGCTGGGTGTCAGAGATGGAGCTCCCAGGTGGGGTGGGGGGCGACTGAAAGGGTCAGGTCAGGATCCTACTGAAATCGAGACCAGCTATATCAGGGGGTCAGGGGTGTTCCGACTTCCGAGTAGTACTATTGGTAAGATAAGGGTCCAGGCGACTTATAGGTTTGATGCGGTGAATACCCCCACCTTCGCCACACTCGCTCGGTGCTACGGAGCTCCGATCTCGCGACCAGTCACCTGTACTTGTAGACTGTGCCGAATGACAGCAGTTGAGCGGGACAGTGGAGCTTAGGCGGAAATTAACGCCATGTTGGACAGAGAAGGACGCTCATCATTCCGGTGGGAGGGCCGCTCGCCATTTTAACTCCATGTAGTGACTCGCTGACGATGAAAGACATTACAGGACGACACTACAGGGTTCGGCAAAGAATTTGTTAACTACCTATGAAAACACCTTCTGGTTCCTAATCGTGTCTACACCTGAGGGATGACGATTCAGGCTGCACTCCTGCATTGCACGGTCCTTGGCCGCAGGTCATGAGGTGGCAAACGAACCTCGGGTCACGGGTCACCGAGCTACGGCCAGTTTCACACAGATTGTCCACCTGAACGGCTGCGTCGCTACGTGAAGGTCTGAAATTGTTATCAAGGGAGCTGAACCAGACAGTCGGCGTGTTCCAGGCCGAAATGACACAGCGTGCCATTGCTGATCAGTTGGGACATCTGCCAGTTGTTTTTGTTTGCAAGGCTTTTAGCTTAATTATGGGCGAACTGCCTGCACAGACCGGTGTTGGTGGGATAAGCATACAGCTGCTGGCAGCGTTGCTGATCGTTCCAATTTGCAGGCAAGTGCCCACCATTTCAACAGTTACAGAAATCGCATCGAAAAAGGCGGCCGGGAGGAGGGGCCAGCAGTTAGCGACAAAATTGGCCAAACGGCTCGCGCTGAAGGGCTATCACATCTCCAGACAGGATCTTGAGGCGCTATTGGATGAGCTCTGCGAGGCTCATTACCTACCTTCGGCCCAATACTAAGTCAACGTCTGGTAAATGGCATGTCGACATGCATTTTCAAACAGGACGGCGCGCCAGCTCACCGCTCTGCCAAGGCCTAGCGGTGGTGCGAATTGAACGTGCCGAACTTCTGAAGGAAAGAGGTGCTAGCCGGCTATCATCCGGACCCCATCCTGATCGACGAACTTCGGGCTATCGTCCAGCAGGACCTGGACAAAGGGAAGCTGGCGGCCAGCCTTGGCGCCTTGTCGTTACAGCTCAAACGGGCATGGTAAAAAAATCCAGCTGTGTTTACCTGCACAACCTGGTTACCAGCATGCAAATTTGCGTTCGTATGTAAATCCCTGTTCGTGGGGAATAAACTGAATGCCGAAGAGAATCGCAGTCTTTTATGTAGCAACCTAGAAAGCACATTTTTTGAGAGGATAAAACTTATGCCGGGCCATGTAGCTCACGCATCATATATTGCATATAGGCGCAGTACGCCTACTGTTAACGCCAGACCCCTTGAGACCCTAATTTTTCGCGATTATTTTTAAGTGCGTGGAAGAATTTCAACCAAGCTCAGGACATGGCCGTTTCGAGACCTGCCGAAACTTTTACAATTTAGATATTTTATCGCCATTTCAATATTTCAGGCACTTCTCATTGACTCGTAATGTTAAATTTCGAGCAAGATTTTCACCCAGTGTGTAGAGGCTATCACCAGTCAGTCTGTGATACGTTATGACGTCACAGCTAAGCCCCGCCTGTGTGGTCTTGGCCTGCGGCGGTTTCGGGCCGGCGCGCGCTGTCACTCTCGCTGTGGCGGGGAGCGGGGACGGTCGAGCGGTGCCGAAAGCCGGCGGAGTTGTGCGTAACGTCTTGGCTGACAGTGCCCAAAGAGCGACATGATGACTGAGGAGCCATAAATGCTCAACGCGCATTGCTTGTACAATGCTGATATGTTCGCTGATATTTGTTTTATTTTTTACAAGCTGCAGATGACTGGCAGATGGCATACCTATAACTGACATAAGGTTAGGAAATATTCACCTGTATTTAAAGCCTATGACGTTGCAGATAATGCGATAATGGGATGTCGGATGTCACCAAGTAGCTGCCGATTTGTACATCGCTATGCAACCATCGAACAACGCAATAATTAGTTAATTGCTTTCGCTTCACATCACAAGGCTCGCTCGTATTTCAAACAGATATCCTACATCGAAAATCGTATTTGTTAGGAATCGTTAACGTTTGTTCGAAGCACGTGTGAGTAGTAGGTTGAGGAGTGATGGTCTTCTTGGTCATATAGGTATATAAGAGTCAACAAGAGCCTAACATTTACTTGACCGTCTGCTGCAATTGATTCATAGCACGTGAAGCGTCAGCGAAATTCATAGTCCTTTACAGATGGCAGGGGTGTCGTTTGTACAGAGGTCGCTGATGGGCACGGGTCAATGCCGCAGTCGTGGGCGGAGCCTAATGTCATATGACGTATGAAAGCCTCTATCTAGGATGGAAAAACAGTTAACATTACGAGTCAATGACAAGTGCCACAAATATTTAAGTGACAACAAAATGTATTTGAAGGAAAAGTTTCGGCAGGTCTTGAAACAGCTCCTTCCTAAATATGATTAAAACTATTCCACGCATTTAAAAATAATCGCGAAAAATTAGGGTCTCAAGGGGTCTGGCGTTAACAGTAGATTCTCACAGATTCACCGACTGACTCAGCGGCGTATTTAGAAAATCGCGAAGGGGGGGCCAAGGGTTTGGAGGGCGCCACCTCACCCAAGGAGGGCGCCATACGGTCGCGAGATAAAAAATCGCTCAGTGGGGGTTGGGGGGTTGGGAGGCGTTTTTTACCATGCCACCAGTTTTTTTTTGCGTAACCTCGTATAGGTCGTGCTGCATTGATTTTGCATCGTGTGTATTCTTTATACTCCAGGTCACAAAAGGTCAAGTGTTCTTGAAATGCTGCGCCGAAGGCGCGCGAAATTTTTGAAAACAACCATTTCCTCCGCTTTTTAGGCACGCCTTTTATACGATCACTGTTCAAAGCTCCTCTCGCTCTTTTACCAAATTTGAAGGTGTAAAAAATACCTAAGGTTTGGTCGGGCCGCTGCCACACAAACTGTACAGAAAGCTTGGCTCATGGGTGTCGATGTATAAAAGTTTATTGGCGGTGGCATATCTACGCACCAGATCACCGTATCGGATTGATACCGGAGCGCGAGATGCGTAAACATCATCCAAATTACCTCAGACCAGCCTTCATAGCCTTCTCACAGATGCATACAGTGTACCCACATAGCCAGTTTCAATCACCGAAACTTCAGATGCCTGCTGTTGCGCCTGAACCTGTTGACAATACTTAATCGTAATCCATATAGATGCCATGATGCACGTAAAGTAGGATCAATCCGTTAAGACCAAAGACGTGTTTTATGCATCGTAGAGCGTAGATAGTTTTGGTAGGTATAGATACTTCATTCATTGTGCTGAATGCACGTTCATTTATGGCAGTTTTCACAGGCAAGACATCAACTATGTGCAATAGAACGACTGAGTTGAAAAACATGCCAAAGGAGTAAATAAATGATAGGAGGGCAGCGATCAACGGATGTTGCCAATAGGTAGAAGGGCTGCGATCCACAGGAGGGCACTAATAGGTAGAAGAGCCCCGATCAACATCCCGAGTTTCGACAGTAGGGCACAGATAGGTAGGAAGTTGGCGAGCAGCAGGAGGGCGCCAATGGATAGAAGGGCAGCGATCAACAGGAGGGCACCAATAGGTAGGAGGGCGCCGATCAACAATCAACAGGAGGGCGCCACCAGGTAAGAGGGTGGCGAGGAACAGGAGAGCACCAATAGGAGGGTGGCGATCAACAAGAGGTCGCCAATAGGTGGGAGGGCGGTCATCAACCGGAAGTCGCCAATGAGCGGAAGGGTGACGATTAAAATGGGGGTGGCAATGGTGAGGAGGGCGCCTTTGCTCAAGAGGATGACACGAACAGGAGGGCGTCTGTGCGGAGGGCGCTGGTCAACAGAAAGGTGCCAGTGGATAGGAGGGCGGTGATCAACAGGAGGGTGCCAGTGGTTAGGAGGGCGGCGATCAACACGAGGGCGCCAATAGGAGAAGGGCCCCGATTAACATTCAACAGGAAGGACTAGGGAACCAATAGGTAGGAGGGCGGCACTGAACAAGAGGGTGCCAAAAGGGAGAAAGGCGGCCTTCAAAATTTCACATGAGGGCTCAATAGGTAGGAGAGCGCCAATAATTATGAGGACGCCGATCAGCAGAAGGGCGGCAATGTGTAGCAGGGTGGCGACCTACAGGAGGGCGCCTTCGGGTGAGAGGGCGCTTATTTACAGGACAGCGGCTTACATAGGCGACCACCGTTACGCTTAGAGAGCTACAGCCTACAAATGTGGTTGGAGGGCGCCCGAGGGAGCCCTCCAACCGTATTTGGAGGGCGTATTTGGAATGGGCGTCCTCCGAGGGCGCCCTCCATCCGTATTTTCCCTGTAAACACATTCGCGATTGGAGGGCGCCCTCCAGTCGCGATTGTTTTTCGATTCGATTATATCACAATTGCATTTGCGATTGGAGGGCGCCTTCGGCGCCCTCCAATCGCAAAGGGGGGGGCCATGGCCCAGTGGCCCCCCCCCCTGCCTACGCCCCTGGACTGACTCATGCTAATGTATTGTAGCACGGTTTTAAAGTCAGCCATATCTGGCGCACTGTCAACTTTCAGTGTATGAACACAGACGCAACAAAGCATACAAAGCCTACTCATGACGCACAAATTCAGTTCCCTAGCTCATGAACTAACGTATAAATAACAATTAACAAACAGATGACTCTTACCGACGGTTTGGGCATGTGAGAGACATAAAAAAGAGGCGGCAGTCGTCCTTGCCGCCATCAGCGTGAATGATCCAGAATTATGGCCGGGCATAGAGCCAGGTGGCACGTCACACAACTAACGAGTACTGAGAAGTATTACAGAAATTGCCTTCTAACAATACGCCAACGAACAATGAGCCATCAAATATTCAAACTATCAAATAATCACGCGATACATTTCAAATTAGTCGTTAACGACAATCAACATACAAATGATACAACGGAAAAACGCAAAAGTACAGGGTGTCCCGAAATTGATGTCCTCTCCCGTTCGTTACGTTTCCTCAGAGCAATACCGGTATACCAATGGCGCTTTACCGGGACCCGACCCTGGGGCACGGTCACGTGTTTGTTGGTCACGTGACCTAGCCAGGTGAGCCGACCCAGGACCCGGCGGGGCGGCAGAGGTCATTTACCGAGAGGGTCGCGAGGCGCGCGGACTGCATATCAGCCATGGCGAAGGAGTACCCTTTGTCGACTCGCTATCGCGCTGTCGGCATGGTCAACGGCGGCACGCCCCAGGTACAGGTAGCCAAGGAGCTAAGGATAGAGCCCAGGACCCTCAGACGCTGGATGGCCCTCGACCGCAAGGGAGATGCACTGGAGAACCACGGGGGAAGAGGGAGGAAGACAGCGATGAGCCGGGTGGCCAAAATCGTGGTGGCGAAATCCGTTACGAAACGGCACCAGTCGACACGGAAACTGGCGCGGAAACTCAGTGCAAAAAATCATCCGGCCTCCAAGTCAGCTGTCCACCGGTATCTGCGGCAGTGCCTCCGTCTGAAGCCGCTGAAACCGCGTGTGGAGCCCAAGCTGACGGCAGCACAGCGACGAAAACGGCTGGACTTCGCTAAAAGTCGGATCAACTGGTCCATTCAGGACTGGAGGCGGGTCCTGTTCAGCGACGAGTCTCCTTTTGAGCTGTTTCATCCCCCCAACCGCCAGAACGACCGTGTTTGGGCTCAGAACAGCTCAGAAGTGCCTGTCATCGAGACCGTCAAGCAGCCGGGCAAGGTCCTGGTGTGGGGCATGATGAGTTTCCGTGGCCTGTCAGACCTTCACATCGTGCCCCGCGGCCAAACCGTGACAGGGGACTTCTACGTAGAGGAGGTGATGAAGGGAACGACGGCATCAGCAATGAGACGACGGAAGGAGAACGGACCACCAACGGCCATCAAACTTCTGCCGGACATGTCACAGGCCATTTTCCAACAGGACGGTGCCCCGGCTCACAACGCCACCAAGACCCAGGAGTGGTGCCGGGCCAACTTCCCTGGCTTCTGGGCTAAAGGAGAATGGCCAGGTAACAGCCCGGACCTGTCGCCAATCGAGAACCTGTGGTCAATCGTCCAGGACAGGATGGACAAGATGGCACCAGCGTCGTCCGAAACTGCCCTCATCAGGAACCTCCGATCGGCCTGGAGCAGCATTTCTGGAGAAACTCTCGACAACCTGATGTGTGGCATGCCGGAGCGCATGCGGGCATGTGTGCGGAAGCGTGGTGGATACATCAACAAATAAATCATGAACCGGTCATTTTTTGTTTTGATGTTATTGCACGCAATGGGAGAGGACATCAATTTCGGGACACCCTGTACAGCAAAATCAAGTACAAACAGAGTAAAAGTCATACGAAAATGTCCACCTCTAGGAACATGGGCGATACTACTCGCAAACCGAGGGGAGGTAGTCCCGGCTCTCCAGGCAGGCAGAGCGGGGAGGCAACCGGGGCAGAGAGAAGAGCGAGCCGGCTTGAGCGGAGCGGCGCACGACTGGGAGCCCGCACCCCCGCTCCACCGCGCGCCGCAGCGGCGCCGCGCCTACATTGCAGTTTCACCCGACCCCCACCGGACACGATTTGGTAGCCGAGGTTTGTGACGTCAGCCGGGCGTGAAGGTTTCTCTTCACAATAGGCTTAACACACAAACTATCTGTAGTGTCGTGTCCCTCAGCAGTTCTCCGTCTCGGCCGACTGTCACTCCAAAGAGGTAAGTGCTTCTTGATAATGCATTGACTCACAAACGAAACAAGAAAATAAAGACATACAGCTGACTTGAAATGCGCGAAATGCGTGACCACTCCGGCCGCTCCGCGCGACCGCCGCAGCTCGACTCCCCGCCCGGAGCTGCGCCCGAGCGCCAGGTCAGCCACGTTACGTCACGTGCCTCCGGGGCACAATCGGTCGACCGCCGGCCGCTGCCAGCTCGCAGCTCAGCACAGCTCAGCAACAGTGAACCGCCTCGCCGGTACGTACAGGTAGGTACAGAATACACCACATTTTCCCCCTCCTTTAAGGAAAGCCATAACGGTCAGGCTTATATACCACTCGCCCAGACCGTGTCACCCCCGTAGCCTGCCGGCCAGACACACCACGGCCATCCCCACCGCCAGCGTCGGTCACGTCGGGTTCAGTCTCCTCGACGGGACCCGAGCCAGAGTCAGGATCGCTTGAGCCAGAGTCGTCTGCGTCGGCCACAGCACGGTGAGCAGGCGGACCAGCTGCATCAGCTGCTCCCGCGTCAGGAACATCCGGAGCTCTGGTCACCCGCTCGGCATGCACCCGCGTGCCGTCGTCCAGTCGGTACGACACCGGGCCGGTCTGCTGCACGATGCGACGAGGCTGTGAAAAGCGCGGCCGTCCCTTGCGGGGACGGGGCATCAGTTCAACACGGACGCGGTCACCAGGGCCAAACTGCGGTACACGAACACCGTTACGTTTGTCCCACCACGCCTTCTGCTTCTGCTGCTGACGCCCAACACGGACCCTCACAGACGCGTCATCAGAACGTCCAACATGTGCAGAAGCTGCGTCCAGCTTGGTACGAAGTACACGTCCATGCAACAGTTCAGAAGGGCTTTTACCGGTAGTGGCGTGCGGCGTAGCCCTGTAGTTCATGAGGTAGTTGCGGATGAACGTTGTCCGGTCCTCCCCCGCAGCCTCCGCCATCTGCAGCGCCGACTTGATGGAGCGGTTGACACGCTCCACCGCGCCAGATCCTGCCGGGTGGTAGGGCGAGACCAGGATGTGTTCAATGCCGACACTCCTCAGGTACTCCTCGAACTTCCTGGAGGTGAAATGGGTGCCATTGTCAGACACCAGCTGGCGTGGAAAGCCTTCACGGGAAGCCACTGTGGACAGAAATTCCACGACTGCATCAGATGACGGCTCACGGACGAAGGCCATCTCCACCCACTTCGAGTAATAATCAACCAACACGATAGCATATCGCTGCTGGGCGGGTCCCTGCATCGGTCCAATGAAGTCAATGCCCAACTTGTCCCAGGGCCTATCGGGGAACGGCACGGGACACAGTGGTGCCTTACGGGGCTTTGCAGACTTGTCTGACGTCATACACATGTCACAGGTTTTGACAGCTGACTCAACCATTGCATCCATGCCCGGCCACCAGTAGGATCCCCTCAACCGCTGCTTCGTACGCACCATGCCCTGGTGCCCATCGTGAGCATGTGCCACTAACCTTTCTTGCAGTCTGGCAGGTACTACAATCCTCCCACCTCGCAGAACCAGTCCATCCAGCAGGATCAGCTCCTCCCTGAACCGGTAGAACGGCTTCAGATCCTCCGGCACGTCAGCGAGTCGGCGAGGCCACCTCTGCGGGATCTGGTCAGCGAGGCGCGTCAGAACTGCATCTCCTGCAACAGCGTCGGCCAGCTCAGCACGGCTTACGGCATCGGCGTCAGTCGTCAGAGCCGCCACGAGCTGCGACTCGTCCTCCACGTGCTGTTCAGGACCTGGCAAGCGGGACAGACCGTCAGCTGGGTTTGAGACACCCTTCACATGCTCAACAGTGAAAGAGTACGTCATCAACCTCGCAGCCCACCTAGACAGTCTCATGCCAGCCCTGCCTATGCCACTGGCAGTCAAGAGAGTGCGAAGAGCGGCATGGTCAGTTCGGATCACGAACTCGTGACCCCAGAGGTAGCGGTGCCATTTCTCGCACGCCCAGACACACGCGAGAGCCTCACGTTCAGTTACGCTGTAGCGCCGTTGGGCTGATGACAACGTACACGAAGCGAAGGCCACGACTCGCTCACCTTCAGGATGCAGTTGTGTCAGTACCGCACCGATGCCGACGTCGCTGGCGTCGGTGGTGACACACGTCTCCAGAGCTGGATCGAAGATGGCGAGCAGATCGGAGTTCAGGATGGCATCTCTGACGTCATCCAGAGCGGCCGTCATCTCCTCTATCCACTTGAACGCCGGCGCGTCCTTCCGCAGCTGACGGCGCAGCGGCTCCACGCGGCTGCTGAAGTTCTTCACGAACTTCGAGTAGAAGCCGAGAATCCCCAGCACCGACTGCAGCTTCTTCTTCGTCGAGGGCTGCTGCATGTCCTTCAGGCCCTGCACCCGGTCCTGCGAAACAGACACGCCTCTCGCAGAGACAGTGAAGCCAAGGAACTGGACAGAAGACACTCGGATCTTACACTTGCCCCAGTTCAGAGTCACATTCCTCTCGTGCATCCGCCGGACCACCTGTTGCAGCCTGTCGTCATGCTCAGCCTCAGTGCTACCCCAGACAATCACATCGTCAAGGTACACTTGAACTCCCTTCAGACCCGCGAGAATGCTCTCCATCATCTTCTGAAAGCATTGCGGGAGTGATTTGAGACCAAACGGACATCTCACATACTGCCACGTCTGACCTTCGTGAATGAACGCTGTTAGCTCCCTGGATCCTTCGTGCAGCATCAGCTGGTGGTATGCCGAGCGAAGATCCAGCGTGGACATCATGGCTGCACCCTGCAGGCGGTCAATCATTTCCTGCATGTGAGGAAGAGGATGCCCGTTAGCCACCACAGCCCGGTTACATTCTGTCAGATCCAGACAGACACGCAACTTGCCCGTCTTCTTGCGTACTGCCACGACGGGTGACAGCCAGGGCGAAGAGTGAGTCTCCACCCGCTCGATGATCCCCTGGGCCTCGAGCTCCAGCAGGTGCTGCGTCACCTCGTCCCGCGCCGAGTACGGCAACGTCCTGGGCTTGCCTCTCGTCGGCGTCACGTCCGGCTTCAGCTGCACCTTGTGCACGAAACCGCTGATGGCAGGCAGGGGCTTGACATGGTCAACCAGACAGACAGTGGTACCATTCTTCACAGTGATGTGCAACATCCTCTGAAGATCTCTACCCAGCAGAGCCATACCCGCCTCGGCAACATACACATCAGCTTGAGCAGTCTGACCAGACGATGACGTCACAGGAACAGTGATCACACCCCGGACAGTGACAGACTTGCCTCCGTAGGCGCTGAGCCTCACCTTCGGTTGGTTGAGCTTGAAGTGCGACAGCTTGCTCTGGTACAGGTCCGCAGGAATCACGCTGACGGCTGCTCCCGTGTCGACCATCATGGTTACTGGCTGGCCGCCGATCTGCACCTCGTACCAGGGACCGTCTGCAGGAGCCTGCTGCTGAAGAGACAGAATCTGCACAACATTCATTTTCTTCTTCTTCACAGCCTTAAGATCCTTAGTCGTACAACACTTGCGGAAGTGTCCCATACCTTCACATAGGTTACACCGCTTATCTCGAGCCGGACAGTGAGCATCACGAGCCCAGTGACCCTCCCGACCACAGGCATGACACTTCCCAGCCCGAGTCCTGGACATGCCACACGCACCTCGTCCCACCTTGGCTGGCGTCTCCTTGGCGTAGGCCACTTCAACCACTGGAGTCGGTCCGGAGACAGCCGGCGAGAAGGCCTCCTTCAGGACGCTCCTCCGCTGTGCTCCACGGTCTGCAGCTTCAGCTATGGCCTCCAACGCCGTCAGCGTTAAGCCGTCGGTCATGATGAGCTTGTCTCTCAGCTGTTCTGAAACACATCCTTCCACGAACTGGTCACGGATCATGTCGTCACGCAGTGGGCCAAATGCACACTTCACAGCAGCCTCCTTCAGATTGGCCAGGAAAATGAGCGAAGACTGGCCCGGCGCCTGAGTGCACCGCCTGAGCTTAACTCGCTCCGTCCTCACATCAGAGTCACGCATGAACAGTTTGGCCAACGTCTGCACTGTCAGATCATATACGGACGGGGTCGGGGATCCTCCAGTCCCATCCTCCCCTCCCACAATCTCAGGCTTGGCCACTGTCTCAGTCTCCTGTGCACGAAACAGACGTCGCGCCTCGGCGCCCACACAATGCAACAGCAGAGCCTTCCTCCTAGAATCTGACCAGACATCCCATCCAGACGCCTCTCCATACAGCACGAAGTCGGCATACCAATCCTGCCACAACTGCTTAGGCTTCTGACCTGGGTTCTGCCAGTACTCACTCGGAGGAGTCGCCGAAAACGCTGCCATCCTCGTCGCCAGAAATGTAGTGTCGTGTCCCTCAGCAGTTCTCCGTCTCGGCCGACTGTCACTCCAAAGAGGTAAGTGCTTCTTGATAATGCATTGACTCACAAACGAAACAAGAAAATAAAGACATACAGCTGACTTGAAATGCGCGAAATGCGTGACCACTCCGGCCGCTCCGCGCGACCGCCGCAGCTCGACTCCCCGCCCGGAGCTGCGCCCGAGCGCCAGGTCAGCCACGTTACGTCACGTGCCTCCGGGGCACAATCGGTCGACCGCCGGCCGCTGCCAGCTCACAGCTCAGCACAGCTCAGCAACAGTGAACCGCCTCGCCGGTACGTACAGGTAGGTACAGAATACACCACACTATCCATAGCTCATTCGAGGATATCTCACTTTGGAAGTGCAAAAATGATTGAATCTTGTCCTCATTAGACTCAGCATTTCATTTCCTATCTGAAAACGTCCATTACTTTGCCTCAAAGAGGTAAAAAGTACCCTAATTCGAAGCTCAAGAAGATGCTGTCCTAACACAGAATGTGGTAACATCACGTGACTTTTCTTTACAGAATATGAATTATTTTCAAATATAGTTACACGATTTTTAAGAGAGCTATGTTTATTCATTCTTTCCTTAGTCACGCGGCACAATCCAATGCATTCAATCGCAAAATATGTGAATGGGCACTTTCAATCCCGTGTAAACAATGTAACAAGATAAGGATTGGCGCTTCTAAGCACATACCATCCTGACGCCACCACATTACAAACACTTACGGGTGAGTGCGGCCCCCCTCCCCGCTCCATAGCCGTTGCTGACATTTCGGCATTGGCCACTTTTCTGTCTGGGGCCGCAACTTTTCAAGTGTGTAGAAAAACATGTAGCCATCTCTCTGCTGGCTTTCACCGAGTGCATCCGATTCGCGGATTCGACAAACTCGGTGGTCATCGTAGCGGAACCAGCATTCGCGTTCAGCGCTGTAAACGGTGGCCACGAAGTGGCCCGCGTGAGTATCGCCGCCATAGTGGCTTACCACGCCTACTAGCTGGTACGCGTGGTCACCGGCCAGGTTCGCCGGGCACGGCGACAGGTTATCCCCCGCGTGGGGCTCTGGCAGCTGTGCCTGTTCAGAGGCCTCTGTCACTTCTGTTTGCCGTATTTTAACCTCCTGCGGTTCACAGTTTTTGTCTTCGTTAGTCTGTGGCGGCTTCCACTCGGATTCGGCGAGGTCTAGCTTGGATGACGGTATTGACATCTCTGCTGCAGCCACCTCTGACGAGGGAGGAACCGATGTCGTGATTCGCAGTGGTGCTGTGGCCCCGACTGGATCCAGCGGAGTGGCAGCTCGAACTGGAGGTGACGGTCCAGAGGCGAGCGGTAGTCCTGAGTGGTCCGGCTCAGACTCCTCGGCGTCGCTGAGCGTGCCCATTGTTGGGCGCCGATGTAGGGAATCGGTGACCTCACCTGCGACGTACTTATTTAAGGACAAAATCTTAGGAATACCAACACTGGCACGGATCTTCTTGGGCCTATCTCCAAGAAAGGCGCAGCGATTCAGCTGCAGGATCAGAGTCCTGGGTAGCTGACTGATCTTCGAGGTGACGCAGGATTCATCGTGGCCGCAGTGCTGGCAGAGCATGGTGCGTCGTTCGGGGCACATGCTGAGATGTAGCGCTTCCTGCAGTGTCGGTATGTCGGTGTTCTGGCGGCGTGGCACGTTGACAAACCAGCAGATGTTATTCAGGTGCTTCATCACCGTCTGACCACATTTGATGCACGTCTTACTCTCCAGGATCTGATGTTGAAAATGTTCTCGAACCGGGTTATCCGTCAGGTGGCACGCATCTATCTCGTCGCTCATGGTGCCCAAAAGGCGCAGCAAAAACTCGCCGGCGTCCTGCATTTCTGTGCCACCGTACACCGGGTCCATGTCGGCAAACACTTCGTGCAGCTGTTTGAGGTGGGTAGCGACTGACTCAGTGAGCGCCTTTTGTCGGAGCACCATAAGTTTGGCAACAGCGCTCGTAGTGTCACATTGGCCACTTTCCCACTGACAAGGACCGGAGATCAGCGACATCATCTCACTCAGAAATGGATGCAGGCCCAACAGTGACTGCAGCGCAGCGTTCTGGTAACATGTGTTGCCATGGTTAGGTAGACCGATGTATAACGGGTCACCGCTTTTCCAGTCCGCCTCTTGCTGTCGAGTAGCCGAGAGCGATTGTGCCTCACGGCTGGCGGTCCGTGCCACCCCGTCATAACGCTGCTGTGCCTGCACCTTGCTGCTTTCAACAAACTTGGGATGTGATGGTGGCTGATTCGTTTTCTGGCTATCAGCGCAGCTGGAGTCTCTGGCGTCACTCGACTCCGTTGATGTTTTGCTGGTGACTTGTTTAGTTGGTTTCCGGGGAACCCGGCCCTCTTGAGTTGAGCATGCTGTTGCTAGGATGGCCGCAGCGTTTCCCCGAATGATGGCCAAGGACACGCGCTGCCGCAGCCAAGCGACCTCTCTGCGATCTCCTGTGAGCTCAGAGATCCTCCTGCCCAGCTCTGCCAGGAGGGCTGTGGCCGCTGGTCCCAGCACTCCGGTAGTTTCTACGGCCACTGGAACGAAGATGTGCCTCTCGGCAATATCTGCGTACTTCGTTCTTTTGCGAGCTTCCGCGGCTGCCGCTGGTGAGCCTGGCTCCAGGGCGGCTTTTGCAACGGCGCTGTCGGCAAATGTGTCTACGCAGGTTGCATCCCACACGAGGCTCTTTCCCTGCCTGTATGGGAAGAGAGTGACGCCGTCCGGTCTCTTGCCGTCCCCTCGGTCGAGTCCCTGTGGCTCAAGGATGGAAGGCATTCCTGCGCTGGTCAGCGCACGCCTTACCACGTCATTGAGCAGGGGGGTGTCACTACTTTGCTTCGCCATAGGTCCAGTACTGATGTCATTGGTTTCGGACCCGGTGACGTCAGTGCTGGCTACATCCGGGAACTTCTTGCACTTGGTTCTCATTAGAGGTGGCCATATTGTTTTGTCCCGTGACGACACATTTGCGTCACTGGGTCCGAAACTGGCTGTAAACAAATCGCTCAGTGTCGCTACCTCCTATATATGGCCTTGTCATTGAGGTTTGCGTGACGTGGAAGGCGCCCGGCTGACTTTTTGCAAGAGAGTCCATGGTGACCTTGAGAGTCCACTGGGCGGCTACATTGGCTGCAGTTGTGCGGCTTGCAGATAGGAGCTCCCAGTCGTAGAGCCACAGCGACTCTGACGGTTTCTGCGTCGAGATGGAGGCCAAGATTAGCCGCCGGCATCGCCTGCAGCCAGGCTGCCGTGTGAGGTTTGCAGGCGGCGAGGAGGCGGGCCCGGTCCACTTGATTTGCTGAATCGATCAGTCGTTCGCGGACTGTCTTGCATGCCAGGTCATCCCAGACTCGCTGCAGATGTTTCTCGTGTTTTTCTGGGACGTCATCCAGGCTCAGAAGCTTCATGAATTCGTTCATAGCAGGCTCGACGATGCTGAGCGTGGGAATACTGACGTCCATCGGGCTGATAGTCGCCATCAGCGAGGCTGCGGCGTGCAAGGATGCCAAGTAACAAGGAAGGGCGAGGGACTCAACAGAGCGGATGCCGATCCCCCCATGTCTTAAGGGCAGTGACGCTTGGATCCAAGTAGATTCAGATATATCGACGTTAGTAACGTCGGCTAGGGTTGACCTTACGATTTCATCGATTTTGCCAAGGCCAGCGCTTTCGATGTACAGTGGACTGGAGCGCAGTAGGTAGGTGACACGGGGCGCCGATACATGATGAGCGAGGAAGAAAAGGCCTGTGTGCCTATCCAAGAGGCGGGTCCGCTCGCAGAGCTTTGAGATCATGTCGGCGACGTTTTTTGCCGCGTTTGAGAGTCCGTCTTCGTGTAATGGAGAACCTAGAAGCTGGATAGATCTCACTGACGTTTCCGAGATCTCGGGGAGGGTGCGTTTCACTTCATAGATCGCCGTTTTTTGCTGGTCCTCTCTCATGTCGTTCAAGATCGTCACTTCACATTTGGCGGGATTTAGGTGAAGGCCGACCTCTGGGAGCATCTTGGTGACCGTTTGAAGGTCGGAGATGACGTCAGCAACCGGTCCTCCAATTGTGGCATCGTCCAAATACCATATGTTCAGTGGGGACTTGAGGCTGCGTGCGCACGTGTTGACAGCCAGTGCGAATGCGAGCGGGCCCAGCGGGTCGCCTTGCTGGACACCCGTTGAAGACATGATTGTGTGACCAGCTATGAGAAGTGGGGTTGGCGTGCTGTACGCCTGATAGGCCATCGCGTATACCTCTGGGCAGTTGTCCTTCAGGCACTGAAGCACTACGTCGCGCCTCACGGTATTGAACGCGTTTTTGACGTCTACTTTGATTAACACTCGTGTTGTTTCCGTTTGGCTTGCGGAACGTTTTGCAAAGTTCCTTGCTGCGTGTACCGCAGCCTCACAGCCGAGTGGAGTGCCCACACCCAGCTGCACGGGTCTCAATTCAGGACCCAGGATGTCAGCTGCAAAGCGGGCGGCTATGCGTGCTGGCAGGCGACGGTAGACGCTGCCAACAGCAATCGGGCGCAGCCCACCATCTTTCTTTCGAAAAGCGCACAGAGAAGCACTGTAGAGGGCATCACGGGCACATGATGGCAGCCGACCGGCCAGAACCAGGTTAGTGAGCGCCGTAAGGGAGGTGAGCATGCGCTGACCGGCCTCTCCCGCCTCTGCTGAAATGAGCTGCCGCAGGTGGAGAGGCCTGATGCCATCCAGACCCGCAGAAGATCCCGTCGGCATAGAAAGAACCGACTGCCTGACCTGGCTTTCCGTTACAGTCATCGGAGGTGCGTCTGTTGACGACGGCGGCGGTGGTATGCATTCGTCTTCAGGTGCTGGGGGATGTTTGAGGCGCAGCAAACTGATGACTTCATCCGTGGGCTCAGCTAGAGGCTCGTTAGATGTGAGCGTCCTGAGTGCTGCCCCCACATCACCGTCCGCGCACTTCGCGTACACCCTACGGGCGATGTCCTCATCCTTGGCATGGTGCGCTTGCCTTGTCTGTGCAGTTTTCTCGTTCGAGTTGTGGTAAAGGGTGCTACCATGATCAGCCTCTACTCTCTGTGTAGACGATATTTCTTCAGTGGCCTGTCTTTTGATCAATGTTGTAAGAGAGCAGTTACGCTTGTTAGTGTCTGGAGATCGCAGAGCCGTAAATGCAAAAGAGAATAGACGCCACCAAGTGTCTAGACTTGTGCTGGAGACTGCTGCGTTTATTCTATCTGAGAGGCTATTTGCTACTACCGCGCGGGCGGCCTTTGGAATGAGCCTTACGATTTTTGTGGATTCGCGGAGTTGAGCAAGTTTGGTCGGTATATCGCCAATTTGCTGATTTCGATCTGTTGTTTCCGTTTCTTTGCTGTCTTTCTGTATGTTTCCCTCTGATTGATCGTTAGTGGAGGTGAAGCTGCCACTTTTCAAGCAAACGCGGCAGTGCCAAATGGATAGATCCCTGGCTTGAGCCACTGTCAATCTCGCACATGAGGTGTGCCAGCGCGCTCCACAGCCACCGCAGATAATCGCGGCTTTGCGAACAGACAGACTGCGACATGCTGCGCAACGAGGAGAATCTTGATCGGACTTCATTAGCTTCATTAACTGGCATTGTCACTGCAAAGGCGCCCCTGCCACTTTGAGATATCAAACGGGCGAATTATCCAGTTCTGGCGACGTAGTGCTCCGTGGCATCTGATTAGCTTCGAACAGTTAGGATGGGATGGACCTTAAAAACGGTTGCCTTAATCATTTTTTATTGCTAGTGCTTCGTCTCGGTTCACTTAAAAAGGGAGCCTCGCAAAATACGATTGTACTTTTCAGCGCCTTATCTCCGGTGCAAGGCGATCTCGGGGAACAATGTCACGTTTTTCTCCGGAAGAAAAATATGCGATCTCTTGCAATCGCTGACGCTCTAAGAAGTTGTCAAATATAGCCAAATTTCAAAGAATTCTAACATTATAATTCTGATCTTACGTGAGTTCATGCTGCGGCCCAAGAGAGAAAAAACTTGAAATTTTCATCTTACATATGGCAAAGAAAGAATGTTTTCGTCTTCAGTCTTCTAAGCCAGCGGTGAAAATCCGCGCCAAAAGTCGTCTCAGCAAGTCACATTTGTCGAAGGAAAGGATTTAGAGCCTTTTTTTGTTTGTATAAGGGATTCATGTACGCTTCAGCCGGCCAGTGGGCTCAAACAACACAATATAACTATAGGATGTACGATCTTTGCAAAAGAGGCTTAAAATGCTGGAGATTGCGGGACCAATTCAGGAGCTGCTTCCGGCAGGATCTGCACCGACGACCCAACGATTACACGATTGCTGCTAAAACATCTTTATAATAATAATTTTGTTATATAATACTTCCGTTTAATTTCAAACATCGCAAATTTTAAATTTATCACGGCAGTCACGCATAGGCGTAGGAACAGGGGGGGGTGGGGGCCATACCCCCCACTTTCGGAGGTGGGGGGGGGGCAGCAATGTTAACCCGCGCCCTGCGGCTGATTTCATAAAAGGTAGTAAAATACAACCGGCGCAATTTCCTACCCGTTTTTGCCGGATTTTATGCCCTAGCGGTTTCATAAAGAAAACGGGGTTGTATTTTGCGACCGAAATTCTACTACGTCGACTTTTATGCCCAACAGCTGTTTTTGGAGAGAAATGCAGCAGATCGGTTTCATAAAACGATGCATTTTACACTCAAGTAATTTTTCATGTTCTTGATATCCCACAAAATTCTGCGTTGCTCTGAGCTGCATAAATTTGACCAAACTTTGACATCAACAGTTGTCTTGAACATCGAAGTGTGGAAGTGAATCGAATTTTCTACCTATTTATTTTGAAATAACTATTTGACCAAGAATCAGGAGCTTTGAAGGCACAAGGCAGTAAGTAATACTTCGTTTGTAGACCGTAAAAATGTATTGTTGGGCTGTTGGCAAATCAAAATATTTGCTGTGTCGAATTTTCTACCTACTTATTTTGAAATAACTATTTGACCAAGAATCAGGAGCTTTGAAGGCACAAGGCAGTAAGTAATACTTTGTTTGTAGACCGTAAAAATGTATTGTTGGCAAATCAAAATATTTGCTGTTGTAGGAGTTGACAAGATTTGAGATTGACAGTTTGCAGGGAACCACTTGAGTGTTCTTTCTCCAACATGGTAACATATAAAATGAGTGTGATAATGCTTTTTGCCACAAGTGATGTGTAATATTGATATGTCAATTGTCAGCTACAACTACATATGTACCTATATTAATCCTTTCGCCCGTCATCGTCAACAGGTTCACTGGTCTCAAGTCAAAGTTGTCAGTATTGCGAGTGCATACCTACATCAATTGAAGGTCTTCCAACCAAGGTGAGTTGCTATACCCAAAGATGCTTCTGGTATTAGTATACAAAAGGTTTGTCTGAATGGGTTGTAGGTTGATAGTTTGTTGTAGGTTAGTAAGTTGGAGGTAGGTAGGTCATTGTTGCTTTTCAAATCAACGTCATTTGCAATGAGCAGCTTCTAAGTGTCATTGTATTCCTATCATTATTTTGTAGGTATTGAAAAAATGGATAGTGTAGCTTTTTTCTATGTAGGTAACAGTCAGATATTGTAGGTTTGACATCTTTTTGCCTCACCAACTTCCGCTGTCACTGTAACAGGTGTCTCACATGCGGCCAACTGTTAATATGATATGAAGTGATTTTGATCATTTTCCAGCCCTGCATCTTGAGAAGAAAATCTGCATGTGGTAGCTCGGGCAGATTTTCTTCTCTTACACCTGCTTCCATGTCCCATAGCAGCATCTTACACTTTTCCCGCTCTTCCAATAGAGCACGCCAGAGAGCATTGCATCTTACACCTCCCTTTTTGTCCCATGATAACACGTTAGTGGATCGTCTAACTGTAACACGGTGTCCGTGTCCCACAGAGCGCGCCAGCTGTGACCAGCCAGCTGGTGCAGAGGGCATATCAGGAGAAGCCGTCCTGGCTCATCACACCACGGCCGTGCCGTCCGCTGCCGGTTCCGTGTTGGAACCCGGAGCGCTGGAGTGGCCTCCGCGCGCATCTCTGAACCTCTCCAGCCGCATCCAGTCACCGGGACCGCGGCCGCCCATGAGGACGTCATTAGAGAGCAGAAGGAGCTGCGCGCACGGCTGCAGCAGTTCATGGGCGGCGGCGCTGTGGACTCTGCCGAGCACGAGAAGCTGCCACCCCGACCGAGCTGAGCGGTCCGCTCGCCCTGGCCGAGGTGGCGCGCTAGCAGGCCGCCCAGCGGATACTGTCGCTGATCGAGCAGATCGGCGCCAGCGAGTACGTGGACGGACACGCGGCTCCGCTGCACGTGTGCCAGCACTGCGGCGCCCGCGGCAAGCGCGTCCCATAATAGTTGGACCAGACTGTGCAAAACCGCCTATATTAAACCGTTTCAGTGTCTGACACTGTGTGATGGGGCCGGCTGCGTCCCCGACTGGGCGAGTGAACGATTCGCCTCCGCAGCGGGGCATATATTGCTCAAAATGGTGGGCGAGTCGTCTTCAGCGAGTTTCGAGGAAATTATTAGCGTGTTGCCATGTTGGGGGCGGATCGGCGTCTGTCTGGGTGGTTACGTTTGGAATTGTTTCATTGTTTATTTTATATCACAATGCATGAATTTTTTGGTGATAAACATATGCACGGTGTACTTCATCAGCGACGCCACGACGCACCTGAACGTGCAGTCAGCGGCCGGCTGCGTCCCTTTCCTACCCCACCCGCCAAAATTTCTGAAAATGTGTGCTTTGGTCCGGTCGGAAACAATCCTTGCTTTTACAAAATTTGTGATTTATTCATAATTCATGGCCAGCAATAGCATAATTACCTTTTCATTAGTAGAATAACAGCTGTTGGAATTTGCATCGCAGCTATCAGAGCGATTCCGGTTAAACTTCAAACACTTGTCTCAAACGATCTCAGATGTGCGGACTAGCAAATAAAGCAACGACACAACTTCGTGGCATTCTTTGAGTAGCACGTATTACGACGAAAACAATTGTCAAGGCGTTGTCATCTGCCGCTGTGTTCAGTGTTAACTATATTCAGGAGATATTGCCATCGCAGAACTTGGCGCTCGACGATCTTGGAAATCAGTATCTCCGAATCAGTATCTCTTATACGGCGCGCGCGCGCGCAGTAATCACTCGGTCGGCCGGCTCGCGTACAAAGCCCAATGAACAGCTACTGTTCTACGTCTTAACCCGCGAGTTGCTGGGGGGGGGGGGGGCGTTAAACGCCCCCACTTTTTTCGCCGGGCCATAGCATAAAAACGGCGCGCCGCAGGCGCGCCAAAATTTGGGTACCTGTAGGGAATTGATTGAAGTTTATTGTGACAAAGTTTCAAAAAAATCGGTCGGAAAATTTTTGAGATATCGAGGTTTTAGTGACGTCCTGATTTCTGAGTTTTCGACCAAAAACGGCATATGTTCAAAAAATCATATAAAATCACAGAATAGACATACAGACATGCAGTAAACGCCAGTAGACTGCCAATACCATGGACAATCAGATGGCTATCTTTGATTATTGATTATCGTTCTGCATTTTCCAAAATCTTGAACTGAATCTTGGCAATTTCTCGCGACTACTTCACGACCATGATACATACATTTCTTAAATTGAACTTTTTGAGCCAAACACGTACACATATGATAAAATGAATGTCACCATCGTGTTCTACGCCCCAAATTACCCATAAAACATGTGTCGCAGGCTGCGAATTTCAGTTTTGATTTTCGGGGATATGTGCCTACCCGGTTGACCTGACCTTGACCCTGACCTATGCTTGACTGACCCCTACATGGAGCCGACACTCTTGTAGGCCTTATATGATGGATTGTGCACCGTTTTGACAACGTTTATGACGAGAGGCGCCCATTGCGAAGCCCTGAAGTCCATGCTACTGAAAGCCCGATTTCAGGTGTTTGACCTGACCTTGACCCGACCTGTGACCTCAAAATTCAACTTTAAAGTACTCATCTGAAGCGTCTCGTCGCGCTCTTTCGTTTGCCGCCTCGTGCGTTTCGCTGCGCCTATTGGTTCTCGAGTTATCGGCTGGGGGCGTTTAACGCCCCCCCCCCAGCAAACGGTGGGTGGCGAAATACCCCAGCAACTGCCGGGTTAACCGCCTTTTGACCCTGTGCTGTTGTATTATCGTAAATTTGAAAGCAAACAAGGTTAAATCAAGACACTCAGCCAAGGCACGCAATAAAATCATTAGAAAAATAAATTATACCTTTTAACATCACTATCACTTCCCTTTTTGTCTAAAACACGTAGGGTAGCCTGGGGCAAGACGCCCCAGATAATTTATTTTGCTACATAAATTTTGTCCCACATCACCTGAAAGGCCAAATTTGTGCTCAATGCGTTCTTTGGACATTTTACTTTAAATTGCACCCCTCAAATTGATTCACTTATGATCGGACTCCAAGCTAGGAAGTGATTTGTGAAGCAACTGCAAATGGGGCATTTTGCCCCAACCCCAGGGCAAAACGCCCCACGGCCTGGGGCAAGTAGCCCCATACCTTAGATTAAAGATTTAACATGGTAGTTGGCTAAATCTTTTGTGAGAGGTCCGTTAGACCTCTGGAGGCACGGCACTGAAGTTAGCACATTCCATCCTGTCAGGTGCTCAGCATATGACACTGTTGTATGAGCAGGTTTTTCACCTACCTCATAAGACCAAATAATAAATTATTGCAATGCAAATGTTAACAAAATACTTCCTTTTCCATCCAGTTGCTGAGAAAAATACACATAAAGGCACAGAAACTTACTGTTCGCCAGCTACCGAACATTAGAAAGTGGGTAGCCCCAACAACACAAGAGGTAAAACGCCCCAGGGGCTTTTTGCCCCGCGACCTACTGGGGCGTTTTACCCCATCACGTAGTTTGGTCAGAGAACAACGCCTTGCACTCCAGTAAGACATAATTTAACACGAACCAACCCGGCATGATAAGCGTTAGACAATAGTTGTTCAAAATACATAAAAGTCGTTAACCTAATGTGGACCATAAAAGAACGCCATGATTCATAATCTGACAACAAAACATAAAAATCACTCAAAAAACACATTTTTGGCTATATCTCCCGAAAGAGTCATCACAATTTCTTTCCAGTCTGCTCATATAATGATCATATAGTGCACGTTTTATAGAAGAGATGATGTTTCCCCAGAACCCTGCCAGTTCCGAGAAACATCGGTGAGGCGTTTTACCTCGGCGGGGCGACTTGCCCCGGTCTACCCTACGATTTTAAGGGCGCCGGCAGCCGCCATCGACAACCCAAGTCGGGGGCGAATGGGCCGCGCACACGGACCGACACGGCTAGAGGTCAAGGGGTCACCGTGTCACGCCGCCGCCGGAATCGAGCTACCCGCGCCATATTCATAACGCACTGAAGACCTTCAATCGGTCTATGACGTGTCAGTACGCTGCTGGCTGCGTACCGACCGCTACCGCCACCTATCCTCTGGTCGAAGAGGAGCACAGCGCTCACAGCGACCTCTACAGTGAGGAGCGCCCACACGACTCAGCGAGGCAACCCTCACTGCTCGCCGGCATTTACAACCCAAAGCGACGAGCGCAGCGCCTGCAGCCGGGTGTGGCCGGACGCGTCGAGAGACGCCGCCAGCCCGGTCATCGGCGCCGTCAGACGGAACGGCAGGAGCAGCAGGCTGATGAGTGGTGGCCGAGCCGCGAACACGTGTCCTGTCGATTCCGATCAGCTGCAGCTGCACGTCAGTGGCGCCGCTCTGAGTCCCATGTCGCTTCATCTGCTCCCAGTGAACAGCTCGCGCGTCTCAGCGCACTGCTGCTCGAAGTCGGGGCACGTCGAGCTGATGAACTGGCTCAGCGTGCTGGTGTTCTCGAGCCAGTCGATGATGGCCAGCTTGGGGTGGACGGTGGTGAGTGCCAGCCGGCGGTCGACAACCCCCGGCTCCGCGGTCAGCGCACCGTTTACAACGGAACGGCTGCTGCACACGCTGGTTGGTGCTCGTCAGCCACCTGCAACATGCGTGCATTACATGCATTACATTTAACTGCATTCTGAAGACCTTATAAGCTGGAACACAATTAGCACAACTGAAACACAAAAAAAAAATGTGAAATGTTTGCCTCAAAACTTGAGTTTGACTGAAAACAACCGGTGCCTGTAATCAATTATGGCAGTAAGACTGTTACAGTCTGTTTAAAATGCCAGCCTGTTTACTTTGTTAGCTTCATGTCAACAAATGTACCAACCTACAATCTAATGACAAACGGTACTAGATCTTTGAATGCACTAACAATGCTATCACGTTTTGTTAACTTCTTCCCCAATACATCACTGTAATACAGCCATACAACTAATGACTAGACATGCAAATGTTTTCCTTGGTAAAATTGGAAGTGGAAACTTGCTCTCAAAAGCCAGAGATTAGTGCAAAAAGATTTTATTTAAATGTTTGCATGTTCCCTCCCATATCAACAAATTATGGGAAACTGCCTACCATACCTACCCTAGGTAATAAAGTATAGGTACATGGTCTCACCTCTTGCAGCATGGACAACATTGTTGACAAATTACTTCTAAACTTCGTCTCTGTTGTAGAGGCCAGCCAGGCAGCCTCAAGGCAGCCTTCCAAGTTCCACTGCTAATGCTGCTAAAGGCCCTCCAGTCTTCCTTTCAGCAGCTGGAAAATAGGATTAAGGATATTAATAACAACCTTACTTTGGCTGTTGGTAATCTTATAGCTTAGCAAGTGGCTCCGGGTCTGCCACCTGTTTGTGAAGTCACCACTCGCCAGTTCTGAAGATATTTATACAAATTTCACCAAAAGTTGCAGTAGGTTGTAGGTTTGTAAGTTGCTGGGTGGTAGGTTGGTAGGTGGTAGGTTGTAGGTTATAAGCCATTAGGTAAAGTCGGGTCAGGTTAGATTAGATAAGGCATGTTTTGTTCTGTTAGACTATTTGATGACTTTTCTAAGCAAATTTTGTGTAAATATCTCAAGAACTGACAAGTCTGCAGCCTTTTTGCACAAACGGGTGACAGCACCTGAGCAGTATCCGTACTTCCTACAAGCAAAATACCTGTACAGTGTACTTTGTCAATAGAAATATTCATGGGGATTTTAACAGAAGACACAGCAATTCAAATTACCAATGAGTCATTGCAAATGCTTTTATGGAATCAGAATGACAAACACTTTTTAGTCCACTTTTGTATAGACATAGCCTAAAATAGTTTCATCATCCTATACTCAAAACCATTCATGTTGCCACCCTGACCTTGGCAGAAGATTGAGTTGTTAATTCATGGTACATAGATACTTTGCATTGCTGCATCAACTATGTCGTAACAGTAACACATGAACACTGACACCAGTTGCTGTGGATTACCCAGTACCCACATCATCAATTAGCAAAAGCTGTGTGAGGCAAGTGATGTAACAGGTACTCACATTTCAGTAGTCAGCAGCCACTAGCAGTCGTCGCGTCGCACTCGTTTTTGCAACTTGATTCTTGAACTAAGGAGAGGCGCTATGCCTTCTAACCAAACTGAAACTCAGCCAAGGCCAAACCTTGGGCAGCTTATTGTTTCACTGCGACGCTCTCACCGTTTGGACACATCAAAACATAAATCAAACACTGAAACATATATATCAGAAAAAAATGAACACCCAAGCAATCTGTGTACAAAAGGGTTTTACATATCAATATCCTGAACCTAATCCAGCCGGCCGAAATGAATGCAGTAGTTTCTTTATGGCCTTGGACGATTGTTTTTGTTTACAATTCTTAATGCAAGAATAGCAAATAATTTTTTGTCTGATTACCTATTGATTATTGTTTTAAACATCATGTTTAATTTTATTATTGATGAATTAAAACAATTAAGTCATTTTATATTAATACTTTGATGATTCACAGAATTAAAATATTTATTAAAGTTCTGTTGGTAGTAAAATGCAATCAAAGCAAGCAGAAAACTACAACTGCCGAAATTTATGCCCTCCGAGCTTTATGAAACCGCTCCCTCAGTGTGGTTGTAGTTTTGAGGGGTGAGAAATGCACCTAGGTGTAAATTACTACCAAACCTTTATGAAATCGGCCGCTGGTGGGGTCTGTTTATAACGCGACCTGGTGGGGGGGCTATTTTTTGCCCCCCCCCCCTCGTATCTCCGAAACTACTTGACGGATCCGCAAAATTCAAACGGCGTTCGATAGCCCTGTCAAATTTGTTGAGGGAAACCAAATTTCATTGACCTCGGGGTCACCGATGACGTCACAGGTCAGGTCAAAGATGAAGTGTTTCACCGTTCACGGGTCTTCTAGGGAATGAAAACGCATTTTGTCGAGAATCAGCGATAGGGCGTCAGTTGCCTAGTACATATGTTGCTATAAGAGGTCACTGACAATACCAGGTCAGGTCACAGGTCAGGCCACCAAGGGTCGCAGGTCAGGTCACATGAACCTAACTTTAGGTACCTTAAGGTTGTGTGATGCATGTTTTATGGCCAATTTTTCATTTCCAACTCAATTTTGTTGGCTATAAGACTATCAGGTACGGCTTAGATCACTTTCTGGTGAAGGTCAGGTCAAGGTCAGGTCATAAAAGGTCACATTTTAAAGTTGATAGTTTGCATAAAATGGGTATTGATTCGATGCAGTTCGTCACTGGGAGTCTAATGGTGGTCTTTGTTTTGCACTACGAGGTCTAGAATTGCTAAAAATTGAGTTTGAAAATTTGACGTCATCAATTTTGAACAGTTTTTTTTCGCTATAACTTCGCCAAAAGAAAGAGGTATCAATCTGAAATTTGGTATGTGGATAGAAGGCGGTAAGAATTATCACATATGTTCCGGTTTTTGCGAAATTCCAAAAACTTTTTGGATTTTTCGGCTATTATATTCAAAAAATCTATTTTTTGATTTTTGGGGGTCGAAATCCAAAAATTTCAAAAATCCGAGTTAACATTTTTGTAGCTCTTTTAATTCTACAGCTTTTATGTCTATCATTTTTCTGTATTTGCAAAGCTATAGGCCTGACAGCTCTTCCCGCGAAACCCTTTTTTTGGTCGAAAACGGCAGAACGTGACGTCACTCTGACGTCATTTCCGGCCAACCTATCATAGCCTTTGGAAAAAATTTTGGTCACAATGTGTAAAATTGATGTCCGGGAGGGTACGGAAAGTTTGGTGACGATCGGCGCAGTGGTTCTGGAGATATATTGAAAAGTCTGGAGCAGGGGGGGGGCAAAAAATAGCCCCCCCACCACCACCAGGGCGCGGGTTAAATGGCCTCCCCCCACTTTTTGCTGACTTTAGTGTCTGTCTGTACCTAGCTACCACCCGGTACCCCAAACACTAGAACACGACTATTCAGCTTGCCCTTTAAACAGGTCCCGATTTTACCAACTGTAGTTTGCGCCATCTATCGGTAGGATTTGAAGCTCTACCTTCGGCCTACCCATATTATCCTTCGATACGGCGCACACAAAGCACTTTTATAAAAACGAATGATACCGTGACAAAGAGCATCTTCAATAGCCCCGGTGAGACCAATAAACTTTCGCCATTTACGCGTCCCGAAAGAAATATAGCCGATCACAGCGCGGAGACGGCGCCCGGTAGATGGCAGGCCCGTCGATGTTTTTCAGCAGCGAGCCGCGTCTGTCCGCGGCCAGGTGTCTTTCTGCGACTAACTCTGCCCTCCGCCGCTAGATGGCAAATGTCAGATTTGTCGCTCATGAGTATTGAAAACCAAACAAACGCGAATAACTTGAATGAGAATGATAAAAGAGCTACAATTTTAACGGAGATTGTTGAGACGCCCGCATTGGAACCGCAATGGAATAATCAGTATTCACTATTGATTGACTATACTCTGTTCCGTTTCAAGCTTGCAGCCGAAGTGCCCTGCTGAAAGCAGTGCATGATTTCTGTATATACAGCTCTTATATTTTAAGACGAAAATTTTTGAGCGGAGGAGCGATCTGCCGAAGAAACTCCGACTGCAAACTTGATATGGAACAGACTATAGTATTGATTGATCAGTATTCAGTATTCACTAAACACCTATCCGTGCTTCTATCCTAAGGATACTGAAATCCTTCTCCTCCACGCCACAACCCCCTTCCGGGCTGGACAGGCAACTTTATCTCATGCGGGCTGCTCCCTTGGAGCAGCACCGCTGCTCCCGAGGGAGCTGCACCCCGTAGCCGGGTGCAGAGAGTGCTTGGGGGGCTGGTCGGCCTGTCCTATGGACGGGCTCAGCCCCGGCGACTCTCTAGGGTGCCTGCCCAGACCAATGTCTCCCCCTAATTCCTATCATCCTTCCGGCTCTGCAATGGTCTTGTCGACCGAAAGGGCCTAACCCAACAAAACAAAAAATATTCACTATTCCGGTCAGCACTTTTTTATTATTATTATTAATTTTTTTAACGTTTATTTACATCATCTGACACATACACACACATTCATCATATCAACAGAGACAGGATAGTTATTAAAAGTGAACACATGATGATGATTTTTGGGCCCGTCTGGCCAGACCGGGACGACACTCAAGCTACATAGTGTCATCCCGGCCCCGGGGAGAGCTGGGGGTACCTCCCCGGCCGGGGAGAGCTGTGGGATACCTCCCCGGCGCTCCAGACGGGCCTCCTGCCCCCGCCCGCGCTGCCCTACTTCTTCTTCATATGAAAATGGAAAATAAAACAGTACACAGTACACACGCATTTGTAGGGGCAGCGCCCCTGACCACCGACCGCCCGAGCGGGGCGCCGGGGCGCAGACCGCCCTTCCGGCGCCCCGGCCGAGCGGCCGGCGGGCCGGCCCTGCACAACATGCTAGGGCCGGCCACAGCACAGTGTGGCCAAACACCAGTTTAGCGCGAATTAAATCCCAGCGCTGCTCGGATCCGTTGAAAATGGTTCCCTGGTTTCAAAATTGACACTTAAACCTATGTGAGACCTTTTACGATGCATTATAAATGCTTGCTGACAAATAATGGCATAGTTCCGCCTCTAAAAGTAAGGAGAACTAGCTTACGACGGGTGATGTGCTTACCAGGCCAGGGCTGTGAAGTCGATGGAGTTACTCCGACTCCGACTACGGCTTTCAAAAGTCAATTTCAACTCTGACTGCGGGCAAAACTGTCGACTTATACGATCGACTCGGACTCTGACTCCGCAGCCATGGCAAGTCCACGCAGTCGATGGATTTTCGGTGACTCAGGCTACGAGTCTTGGTCCGGATTCCAAAATCGATTCCGATTCCGACTCTGACTGCAGGGTCAGAACTGTTGACTCCGAACGACTCCGACTCTGATTACGAAATCCTGGAATTTAACCGCAAATAAGAGGCATAAAATTGTGGGTCCCAGCAATGATGGGCATGTTAGGAGGAGGAATCGTTTACGAAATTCCCATCATTTCTCTGGTAAATTCTTATGATTGTCCAAAGTTTGCTTGAAAAAAATCAACATCTAATTATGTTTCTGTGTGAATGTTCCTGGTGAAGCACATGAATCGGTAGATGGTTGCTGAAATACACGCACCGATAAAACTGAACCTCAGCAATGGGAGTAAAAACAAAGACTTACACCATAAGCACCTTCATGTCACTAACCCTCGCCCGTATTGGTGTTTTGCTAGCCGCGAACGTAGGTCGGGTCAGGTCAGGCCAACCAGTCCTGCCGGGTATTCATAATTAATAGGTGTCAACCGCCAGTGACAGCTTCGTTGCACGTTACGAAGGCACCAAAACTTCTTCCTAAATGTTCAAATGGTTACTAAATTCGAAATCAGCTCCAAAAACTAGCCTGGAAGCATGTAAAACTAAAAAAGGTGAACCAAAGTCATCAAAGGTCATTGAACTGACCTGACCTTCAAGTGATCTTGACACCGACCATAATGCATGGGACCAACATCATAATATCACATGTTTAGACGCTTGAAACCACGAAAAGACTGCAAACGCGCGGCTAATGCAAGCAAACATACGCCCAATCGCGCTTCCGGCCAAACATGGTCTCGAGAAATAGGTCACAGGTCAAAGGTCATTGGGGTCAGGGTCGTGAAATTTAATGGGTAGGTGTAAAATTGATAAACTCGAGGGTACTAAAAGTTTCGTCGCGATCGGCCGCTTTTTACATGAGCTTTTTGCGAGAAACCGAGAGGGGTCCTTTCGACCCCCACCCTCACCCCCTATATGGGCGAGGGTTGAAAAATTGTCAAGATTTATTCATTGGCGACCGTATTTTGCAATATAACAAGTCAGAAATACAGCGTTTGAGCCATCCACGTAACGTATACGGAGCCGCCGCCCCGCCCACCCTGTAGCCGGACCTCCCCGGGCGGGCCAACCCGATACGTTCAAAGCTGAGCCAAAGGCCGGGGGGCAAGTTGGGGCAGGGTTTCTTGAATAGGTCATGTCCAGAAAAGTGTGGCGAATCTTCTCATGGTAGATTTGACGTGGAGTTTTTTGGCCATTTTCTTATATCTCTACGTTTTTAAGATGGACAGTGTTTTCAGGGGATGTTTGAAAAGGTCATTTTCAAATGAGCATAACTCATCGGTTAGTCCAAGGATACCTATAGAATTCGGGTATACTATCAAATATAGGCTCAGTAGTCATATGCCACTCCAATTATTTCCAAACCTTTCCGACAATTACGCCAAAATGTGTTGTAAACATGACGCGGGTTTTCGACGATTTCAGCACAGCCGGGACCGGCATTGCGTATGTCCACTTTAGCTAGCTTTTTGGACACCGAAAGGAAGACATTGAACCAAAGTATTGTGATATTTACATATTTTGGACAATTTCCTATCGACTGATGGTTATAAAAAGTCAAAATTCCAAAATTCGTTTTTTGATTAAATTCGCGCTAATCTGGCGTTTGGCCACACTGTGCACAGGTTAGCCTGGATGGGTTGGGGGCGGGGGCAGTACATGCCGGTATCCTCCTGTCAGAACAGAACACAACACCACCGAGTAACGAAAAAAGGTCACGTCCCAGCACATTCAGCACACGCCGTCCCACAACCACCTACACAACTCCCAGATACGTCGATCAGCCAAGCCGCCTCAAGAAATCCAATGTGCTCCACTTTTTGTTAAAATTATTTATTTGTCCATTAAGATTTGCCTGATACCTTTCACTCTCCATGTCACACTTAAGGATAGCTGTTAATAATGTTAAAGAAAGTTCTTTTCTTAAATGGATCATCTGTATTCCGACACTTGTAACATGATTTATGACTACATTATTATCTCCTCCCAAGATAACTAACTTGACGTTTACCTTTTCTGCTACCCTACCAAGTTGATTACGAAATAGCAATGCTTTTAAACTATTCCAAAACCTCAGTACTTGTGGGCAGTACCAATACTTATGTTCGATGTTTTCGCGGTCATTGCAGTACTCACAAGCATTTGTGTCGGCAATATTCATTTTTTTCGAGAAGGCTATTTGTTGCCGCTATTCGTGTAATAATTTTATATCTAGTTGACCTGTATTGTACTGGATATGTCTTCAATGACTGGTATACATCTGTCCAATTAATTTCACCTAACCTATATCCCCATGCCCCTTCCCATATATTAGGAACTGATTTTGTTTTGCTTTCAACGAATATTCTTCTGATGTGAGACGTTCCTTCGCCTTTTGCTATGATGCACGAAACGACGGGGTCTAGAATGGGTGTTTCTAATTTGCTCCTGTTCCGATCCGCTTTCCACTCCGCTGGCAAACTTCTCATTAATGCCGTATAGTTTAAACATGTCCCTTGTATATTATACGTTTCCTTTAATTCATCATTACCGAGAATTGATCCATCTTGTTTCAACAGATCGTTGAAGGTCCTGATTCCCTTATCGTACCATTGTTTAACCCAAGTGTTTTTAAATTTGGTTTGGTCTGAGAAAAACAGTTGACTGGCGCTAATTTGGGCCGTATCTAGTTCGTAAATCTCCTTGAAATCAGCTAGGACTAAGAAAACGTCTCTCCAAAATCGGTTGCCAATATTAGCAGCCTTGGCTCTCAGAGCGCGGTAACCCATCAGCCAGAAATCAAAATTATCTCCCGTTATTCTCCTTGCCATGGCATTCCATATTCCACTTCTAGTAATATACCTTCTAATCCATGTTATCTTCAAGGCTTTCATATATGTCTCTATATCTATCATACCTACCCCACCTCGAAGCGGGTCTTTGAGCAGCGTTTTGCGCTTTATTTTCTCGCCTTTTCCGTGCCAGATAAACCTGAACAACATGGTCGTCAGCTCTTTAATAATAGCATGTGAGGGATTTGGCATTGTCAGGAATAGATAGCTTATCTTTGACACAAGCAATGCTTTGACAATCGTTACTTTTCCTTCTAACGATATGTTTCGGTACCTCCATTTATATATCTCCCGCCTTATTTCTCCAACTTTGTCCTTATAAACTTCCGTTATATTGTCCAGGTTATTTTCAAATATAATGCCATGTATTTTCAGCGATACACACCACTTTAACTGAACTTGATTTTTAACTATCTGTGCGTCTCTGTAGCTAGTGCCTATCCACATCGCCTGCGTTTTATCTATATTCGGGCTCAGACCAGAAAACTTCGCGAACCATCCAAGCTCATCAAACAGTTTCCTGATACTGATAGCCTTTGGTTCTATCAAACAAACCGTGTCATCAGCGTACATTAGAAGTTTGTGCTCTTCGCTTGCTATCTTTATTCCCTTTATGTCTGCATTACATTTTATCCTCCTTGCCAATACATCCATGACTAATATAAACAAGTAGCAGCTCATTGCATCACCCTGTCGACATGATCTCGATAGATTAATTTTTTTCCGATAGATGGCCATTATACAAAATTCTAGCAAAAGAGCCAGTATATAGAGTATCAAACCATTTTATGATGCTTAAAGGGACAGTATCACCATTTTGATGAAATTTGACATTGCATAGGCCCCACCTTTCTGGTCCGGGAACTGAAGACCGATCCTCGAAGCTCCACACTAGAGATGCCCTTTTTGAACCCGCAAACCCGCTTTCTGCGGGTTTTCAAAACCCGCAGGGTTTTTGGCGGGTTCGAGAAGCAAAACTTGTCGTGTAGCGGGTATTTGGCGGTCAGACTTTAGAACCTATATTTTTTTTTTTTTTTTAGATGCAAAACACAATGCCAAGTGCATTTGCTCAGGTTAACAATACAATATTCATCAAAACAACTTTTAAAACAGAACCAAATATAAAAAATATATCAAGGAAGCACATTTCAAATGCAAAACTGAAAACAACCAGCAATAGCATCCACAGTCTAGCAATGACCAAACCAGGGTACAAACAACAAACTACAAAGCATACATAAATGCTGATGAAAGCATTCCATAAAACATAAAAGAACCTGAAAGCAAACTTATAGGAAGCTGAACTGAAGTCTATGTGCAGTGTGCACTAGATATACAGTATGGAAGAACCCAGACTAAAATGAGATGTTGATGTTGAAAATCAGAGCAAATGCCACATGTTACTTTATTTGCGTCTGGTCGGCATAAAAAAGAGCTAAACAAAATTTGATGCAAATTCATTGATTACCTATCCTACTCTATGTTCTGTCTGGTTCTGTCCCATCCTATATTACGAAAATAACACACCAATTACCTGCAATTACCCTTACAAAAAATCAAAATATTGACTGGCATGCGGCCCAAACATAACGCAATACAATACTGGCGCACTTTCGACATTCTGACAAGGATTGGCATTTGACTGCGTCAATTTTGGTCTCTGAGGCGAAGGAAAACTGTCATTGATGACGCAATAATAATTTTACAATCAATTTTTCTGTCTTGGTTTTTGAATACCTCAAAATAGCAGTTATACATGTTACAAAACCACGTAGCTGGTCGCATTTATTTCTTTTGTCTTTTTACGTCCTTATCATTTGTATGCCGATTGCCGAGAGAGGACCGGCCGGAGAGCATTACCAAGACCAACTATAAAATTATTACATTTTATTTAGTATTTACTGTCCCTTTATTTCCTAACCGGTGATTAACCTCTGAATTGTAAAACTTTAGCTGTTGTGTAAAATAATATCAGAATGGCACATTAATATGCATTATACAACGGTGTTTTCGCAACAAGTTCGCACTAACTACGGCTGCAATAATTTAGTCGCTGTAACATTCCTTGCAATCAGCTGTTGCTGACGCTTCTGACGCATGTTTCCAAAAATGCGTGGTTCATTGGTTAGTTGGTTTTTGCTGGGCTTTTGCATGATTTGTTTTATGTGTAAATCGACTGGATACGCATTATTCACCGTGTCACTATTTATTTTTAACTGGAAATCGCATATCTTTTTATATCAACATTCATTTTGATAACAGTATCATTCCAGAAGCCTAACATTGAGAGGAACCAGAGTGAAATTTGATCCTCAGCCAATGCTGAAGGGTAAGGTGAGAGAAAGATTTTACTGAATTCTTTTCAGAAAGGAATTTCAAATGTATTGATGCATTATTCGTTTTCCATTATCCAGTGTGCACTTCCTGAGGACTTAGCATAGCAATTTCAAGTCCTTACTATTTGTTTGGCTGTCTTTTTCTGCACAACAATGAAGCAAGTAAGGTTTATATAGCTCTAGCATTGACCCAGCTGTATTTTTTCCTTGCAAAGGCAGGTTTTTAAAATTGCGGGTTTTTTGCGGGTTCGGCTCAGCCAAAATCAGCTTGCGGGTAGTTGTGGTTGGGCAAGGGGTAGCTGCGGGGCGGGGCGGGTAATGAAATTGCAAACTTGGTGCATCTCTACTCCACACCGTTATCCCGCTATCGCCGCTCAAAGTACGAAAGGTGTACTACACTTTGAATCGTGCTTCACTATCTTCACTGTTTAAATGTTTGCGCCGTTTTGAATTGACCGCCAGTAATAAAACTTTTACCCTGGTCATTTCGTCAAATTTTATAAAGCCAAAACGTTTTTCGCACTTATTCATCACCGTTAAATTCATTAAATAGTCGTAGGCAATTTCCGCTGTTTCCTTCGGATTCTAGCGGCTCAACAAAGGAATTCCTCCAGCTTGAATCACAATCTCCCTCTAATGTATGACGTTTATCACGTGATTGTCACGCGATATTTTCTCCCATTGTCAATTGTCACGTCCAATTGTCACTCCCTCCAATTGTCACGTGATATTTTTATAGGCAATACCTAAGGCTACCTCTCCCTAAGGACAACTCAATCAGAAGAACGACCGCGTAAGCGTAGCGTCAATAATGTATTATCTGCGCCAGTTCTGTAGTAATTTTGCATGCTTCCAAAGTGGCGGCCATGCTTGTATAGTGGTGGTTCGCTCATGAAAATGAATCATGAAAATGAAATGTGGTTGCAGTATTTTTCACCGAGTTCGGTCCTCAAACTATGTTTTTCTGATTCAGAAAAATAAGAAATGCTAGTAAAAAAAAAATCAGCTCCATACATTGATTTTTTTTCGATGATACTGTCCCTTTAATGGGTAATTCTGCGCTTCAAGTACTTTCCGAATAAAGTTCCAGCTCACTGAATCAAATGCGGCCTCTATGTCTAAACTCAGCATAACCCCACTAATCTGTTCTTGTTTCATTTGCTTTATTATGTCATAGAGCATACGGATATTGTCTCCAATGTATCTGCCCTTTAAATAAGCCGTTTGACACGAATCAATTGTATCTTGTAGTACGTGTTTCAGCCTTTCTGCAATGGTGCTTGAAATTATATTATAGCATACGTTCAGAAGGGTTATAGGTCTATATGACTTCAACATATCTCTGGGCTTATTTGACTTAGGCAGAAGCACGATTATTCCCTCTTTTAGCGTGTGAGGCATTTCTCCTCTTTCGTAACTTTCACAACACATTGCGTAAATGAAGGTCTTGAGGTTCACCCAAAAGAATTTATAAAATTCGACAGTAAAGCCGTCGCTAACTGGCGATTTGCCGTTTTTCATTTATATAGAACAGAACCTAGCTCAGCTAGTGTTAGAGGAGAATCCAAACTGCGCTTGTCTGAATCTTTAATCTTAATCAGCTCGAGTTGTGATATGTAATTTTCGAATTCGTATTCCAAGAAAGGTTCCCCTGTCTCGCGAAATCTTTCCTGGTAAAAGTTTTTGAATGCTCGAAGTATATCTGATTGATTTCTTTTGATCCCACTCGGTGTCTTTATGCTTGAGATCCTTTTACTTTCGTATCTCCTTTTCTCTAGTGTTAAAAAGTATTTTGATGGTTTCTCAGCCTGCTCTCTCCAAACAGCCCTTGCCCTAATAAGGCTCCCTTGCAATCTTTTATCTCGAAGCTGCTCTAGTTCTTTCTTCTTCCTCTCGACCTCATCACCTAGTTCCTGGCTACCTGTCTCGTCAGCTTCCTTTTCTAACTGGGTTATCGTTTTGGTTATCTGTTCTTCTTGGCTCGCTCTTGTCTTTTCTTTTTGATCCCATACGATATAGTTTCTCTTCTTATGACCATCATCAATACTTCGAAGAAAAGAGACGAACTCACTTTCAGCTCTACGCACTCTGGGTTATTTGTAACGTACTCATGACTGTAAACTGGCACCGCGTATTCATGCACCGTTTCTAGTATAGTCTTTTTCACTAGTTCTACGTAGTTAGTATCTTTTAGTAAGGACGCGTTGAATTTAAACAGGCCTCTTCCTCTTGGCTGTTTCGCAACGTCCAGACTTAAAGTCACTATTGAATGATCCGACCTGTATCCAGGCTGAATATTTGCCTCTGCTACGTAACTCTCCAAAGAGGTACTAATCAGAAACATGTCCAATCTAGCCTGTTTCAACACTGGTCTTCCCACCCTCCACGTGTACCTCCTAATGTCCGGATTCTTTTCCCGATATATATCTTTAAGGTCGTGTCTAGTCATCAGTGATTTTACTGTCTCTCTAGCTCTAGTGTTGTTCTCGCGTCTGTAATTGTGATTGTCCATTTCCTGATCGAGCGTTAGATTTAAAACACCAGCCACTATGACACATACATCGTCCTCGCCTGTTGTCTCTTCTATTCTCTTTGATAAATCCTTGTAGAAGAGAGGGCTATCAGAGTTAGGACCGTATACATTTACCAGACAAAATTCTGTCATGTCTTGTACTTTCATTCTTGTTATGATGAAATTTCCACCCTCGTCTATGACCGTAGTTCCAAATTCAACTTCTATATTTTTTGTTAATATAGCTACCCCTCTCGCATTGCTAGTGTATGGAGCTATCAAGACATCTGTTCCCCAAGAATTTCTAAAGTACGGAACGCCAATCTTTCGACAGTGAACGTCTTGCAACAGGCAAATATTAAAATCCATATTTCGTAAGCATCCGAACACATCTTTCCTCTTTTTAAAATCACCTAAACCCCGGCAATTGAAAGATGCAAACTTGATATCACTCATTTTAGAGTTGAAGTAAGAACAGGACAAGATCGAACGACATTGCACTTGCAAAGAGGCATTGCTTAGCTGACCAACGCGAACAGCAAGCTTCAGTATAAGCAAATAAGTTGGCACTTTCACCCATCACCCTACAAAGCTGTAGGTTTCTGTGTTCCCACTGGGAACCCACCTCGAATGCATCGGGTGAAAAGAACAACGCACACAAGTAGATAATAGAAAGCAGTGCTCTTTGCACGTTAAACTGCATTCCATCCGTGATACATTCTCTTCTCACGCATACGAAACGTAACATTTTTTTCATCTCCTAACTCAAAAAACACTGTCCCAATGTCTACTTTATCACCAATCTGTTCCTCCCTTTTAACTTTCTCGCCAATGTTACACACTAACTCTACCTTTGTGCACATTCCACTTATTTTAGGTACGTTCTTATGTCTCCCGCCCTGCCACCTTTCCCTGAAGCCTTTCTTACTTCCCCAGACTGGATCGCTGAATCTACATGGCTTTGCGCTCGCTGTGCGCCCTCTATATCGCTTCGCTTTGCTGCCATCAGATGGCTCACTCGATCTTCCCCTGTGTCTCCCACGTCAGCGCACCTCGACTTCGGCGGTAAGCTAGAGGTTCTCACCACTCTGCCTCCCTGACTCACTCCCAGCCCCTCTCCACCAGGTCCACCCGGCCCTCCCTCACCCCTCCCACGTTGAACCTCCCCCACAGGCGAGCACAGGCGGTCAGGGCTGGAAATCGCTGCCCCAGACCCTGACAGGTCACCTGTCACGACTGCCGGCTCCCGCCTCTGCTGTTCGTCCGTGCTCGCAGCAGCCTCCGTCCCGTCATCCCGACGTCCCTCACACGCTCGCCCGTCCAGCGGCGGTTCCAGGGCAGGCCGGCGAGGGGTGCCCCGACCCGTTTCAGGTAGGTCGGAGCCGGTCCCCGCAGGAGACCCGGTGAAGCTTAGCCGAGCGTTCTCGGGCGTCCGTCGCCGATCCGCCAGCGGGTATGAGCCATCGCCTCGGGGCAGAGACCGCGTGCCGTCCCCGTTCGGCTGTGGTCGGCTCCTGTCGCTCTCTCCCACGTCCATGCTCTCTCCGCTGGTATGCCGGCCGGCGCCCGCTGCGGTGCCCTCGATCTGTGTCAAGGCACGTGATCGGCGCGGGGTCAGCGCAGGGGCGGCGCCAGCGTCTTCTGAAGGGGAGGGCTCCGCCTCCGACGCAGCAGGCGCGCCGGCAAATTGCAGCGCATGCACCGCCTCTTCTCTGGTTCTGACCCTAAGAAGTCTTTCATCTCTCCTCCTGGCAAAGAACACATCTCCTCCCCTGGTCAAAACAGTCATAACTCTTCCTTCTCGCCGTTCATTGAGGAGCCAGCCGAACAGTTGCTGCCTTGCTGGGGTCAAATTTTCGTTAATGAAAATTTTGTGACCTCTCAGTTTGTTCTTGGACCTGTATGCCTCATCCCTCAACGAACCTCTCCGGTCTTCTGCAAATTTCACTAGCAAGCGATTCCTTGGCAGACGCTGCACATGCGTGATTTGTCCCGGGCCGACCTCCAGCTCCAAATATCTATCGATGAGAGCTATGACTGCCATCTGAAGTCTCTCATCGTTTTCGGGGATAGTCAAATCTCTTCCCGAGAAAATGAGCTGGGGTCTACGCTTAACTCTTTCGGCCTCTTCTCTTTCCTGCTCTAACTGAGACAATCGGTGTTCCATAGTCTGCCAATTTTCTCGCAAGCATTTCACCTGTTTTTCTAAGGCCGTTACTTTTTGCGACGTTACAGTTACCGACTCGTACGCAAAGTTCAACGACTCTTCTATGCCGGCGAGTCGTTGGTCCAGTGCTTTCTTTATTTCAGCTATGGCCTCACCGTTTTTTTCCTCGATGAACGCTTTCAGTTCGTCCGTCGCACTGTCCTCCTTTTCTGGCGTTTCTGAGTCGTGCTTTCTTTTCCTCCTGTTCGGCATCCTGCCTTCTCAGTTCTCACTCGTCACTGCACCGACCCGCACGGCTCACTTGGTATCTTTCCGTCCGTCCGTACCGCTTTGCTGCGGCGCGCTCCCTCGGCACAGAGCGCCCGCGCACACGTCCGCACTCTACGGCGGCCTGATCGCGACTCTGCGGCCCGGTCAGCACTTTGTGCAAACGATCGTTATGTTGGTACGATCTTGAAACGTCCAAGTTGATTAGTCTTCTAAATAAGTTATTTATAAGGAACGCCTGCAAGCTATCATTCAGGCCAGATAACATGCTGTCGACGGTGCATGATTAACATTATTGCGGCCACCAGCCGTCCGTGCGGCTTACGATGGAATTATCATCTTTCTTGGGTATTTCGCCGGCCGCCGGCAGCGCATATTCTCAGTTTCCGTAATATTTTCAAGTGGTTCAATGCAATCATCAGAACAACTTTTCCTGGCCACCGGCAGTGCATGATCAACTCATGTGATGCATTTGCAATATTTCTCAGCGATCAGAGTACGGCACCACCGTTATATTTTCAAGCGAATCACGACT
The DNA here is from genome assembly GCF_019059575.1 of Amphibalanus amphitrite. Classification (NCBI taxonomy): domain Eukaryota; kingdom Metazoa; phylum Arthropoda; class Thecostraca; order Balanomorpha; family Balanidae; genus Amphibalanus; species Amphibalanus amphitrite. The sequence goes on from NW_024882556.1 coordinate 246,928, forward strand.
TTTGCACAAATACCAAGGATGCAATGTTATGATATATTCTGACCCCCCCCTCCCTGAACATGTCAGCAAGATGAGATCTCAAGTAGGTACAGCCTAGAGATGCCCTTTTTGAACCCGCAAACCCGCTTTCTGCGGGTTTTCAAAACCCGCAGGGTTTTTGGCGGGTTCGAGAAGCAAAACTTGTCGTGTAGCGGGTATTTGGCGGTCAGACTTTAGAACCTATAATTTTTTTTTTTTTTAGATGCAAAACACAATGCCAAGTGCATTTGCTCAGGTTAACAATACAATATTCATCAAAACAACTTTTAAAACAGAACCAAATATAAAAAAATATATCAAGGAAGCACATTTCAAATGCAAAACTGAAAACAACCAGCAATAGCATCCACAGTCTAGCAATGACCAAACCAGGGTACAAACAACAAACTACAAAGCATACATAAATGCTGATGAAAGCATTCCATAAAACATAAAAGAACCTGAAAGCAAACTTATAGGAAGCTGAACTGAAGTCTATGTGCAGTGTGCACTAGATATACAGTATGGAAGAACCCAGACTAAAATGAGATGTTGATGTTGAAAATCAGAGCAAATGCCACATGTTACTTTATTTGCGTCTGGTCGGCATAAAAAAGAGCTAAACAAAATTTGATGCAAATTCATTGATTACCTATCCTACTCTATGTTCTGTCTGGTTCTGTCCCATCCTATATTACGAAAATAACACACCAATTACCTGCAATTACCCTTACAAAAAATCAAAATATTGACTGGCATGCGGCCCAAACATAACGCAATACAATACTGGCGCACTTTCGACATTCTGACAAGGATTGGCATTTGACTGCGTCAATTTTGGTCTCTGAGGCGAAGGAAAACTGTCATTGATGACGCAATAATAATTTTACAATCAATTTTTCTGTCTTGGTTTTTGAATACTCAAAATAGCAGTTATACATGTTACAAAACCACGTAGCTGGTCGCATTTATTTCTTTTGTCTTTTTACGTCCTTATCATTTGTATGCCGATTGCCGAGAGAGACCGGCCGGAGAGCATTACCAAGACCAACTATAAAATTATTACATTTTATTAGTATTTACTGTCCCTTTATTTCCTAACCGGTGATTAACCTCTGAATTGTA